>NC_058080.1:91195101-91337322 GCF_014858855.1 Bufo gargarizans | reverse complement strand
GTGTGTCCAGGTTCTGGCGCGCCTTTTGCTCCCAGTTGGGGATTCATCTCTCTTTCTCCTCGGCCTACCACCCTCAGTCCAATGGGGCCGCAGAACGATCCAATCAGGCCTTGGAGCAATTCCTTCGTTGCTATGTCTCCGATCACCAAGACAATTGGGTTGACCTCCTGCCTTGGGCTGAGTTTGCCAGGAACACGGCGGTGAACTCTTCCTCTGGGACGTCTCCCTTCATGGCCAATTATGGGTTCCAACCTGCCGTGTTACCGGAGGTATTCTCTCCCCAGGATATTCCGGCTGTGGAGGATCACCTTTCCGTCCTACGTGCTTCTTGGGTACAGATCCAGAGGTCCCTTGAGGTCTCTGCGCAGCGCCAGAGACTCCAGGCTGATCGCAGACGAGCGCCCGCTCCTTCCTACCAGGTCGGAGACCGTGTATGGTTGTCCACCCGCAACCTCAACCTTCGAGTGCCCACGCAACCTCAACCTTCGAGTGCCCACTCCCAAGCTGGCGCCTCGCTTTGTTGGTCCCTTCCGAGTGCTTCGCAGGGTAAACCCGGTAGCCTATGCCCTCGCGCTTCCTCCTGGCATGCGGATCTCCAACGTGTTTCATGTCTCCCTGTTGAAGCCATTGGTGTGTAATCGTTTCACTTCCTCGGTTCCTCGGCCTCGTCCGGTCCAAGTGGGCAATCGTGAGGAGTATGAGGTGAGCAATATCCTGGACTCACGCCTGGTCCGCGGTCGGTTGCAGTTTTTGGTCCATTGGCGTGGTTATGGTCCAGAGGAGCGTTCCTGGGTTCCCTCCGCAGATGTCCATGCTCCTGCCTTGCTCCGAGCCTTCCACGCACGCTTCCCTCAGAAACCGTTCCTTACTCCGCGGAGGAGGGGCTCTTGAGGGGGAGGTACTGTCATGGTCTTACCTTCTTGCTTTTCTCCTTCGTTTGACATGTTCTGGCGGCCATCTTGGTTTCTGGGTTTCTTGTAGCCTCCCACCCTGCGGCTTCTCCTTCCCACTGGGAGGAGCTGGATGCCTAGCTCATATATATAGGAGGTCTGTGGCTTCAGTTCCTTGCTTGGTCCTCCTGTGTGCACATGCTTCTAAGACTGCTGCTGCTTCTGGTTCCTGATCCTGGCCTCGTCTGACTACCCCGCTGGTTCCTGATCCTGGCTTCGTCTGACTACCCTTCTGGTTCCTGATCCTGGCTTCGTCTGACTACCCTTCTGGTTCCTGACCTCTGGCTTCGCAAGACCCTGCTCTGGTTTAGCCATCCGTTTGGACTTTTGCTTACAGCTTGATTTGCAATAAAGCCTTCTTATTTCCACGTATCTCTTGTTGTACGTCTGGTTCATGGTTCCTTGACAAGTGGTGACATTTCTGTGTTAAGTAGAACCAAGAAGTACAGAGTGTCACAGTCCCTCCTGTGACAGAGGTTAGAAGATCTGAGAGACTGGCTGCACCTTAGGTTATCTGACAGCCTATCTGTTTTCACTTGTTGCAGTGTTGTTGTTAGTAATGACCAAACCTCTTGTTTCAGGTGTAGCTTGTGGTCACTAATGCTCCTCTATTTAGTCTGGACTTGCACTTCATACCATGCAGTAAATATTATCTGCCTGGAGTTGGAAGAGCTGGTGTGTGGTCCTCATTAATGTTGATCGAGCCCCAAAGTCCTCGGGTGTTCGGATGCTCGGATCGAACACCTCGGGATGCTCGGGTTCTCTACTGAGCACTCGAGCACAATGGAAATCAATGGGAGAACCCGAACATTAAACCAGGCACCCCCTGCTCTAAGGAGGGGAGGGTGTCTAGTTCTTTGGAATAGTGATGGACGAACATCTGTCGGGACGGTTCGCAAACGCGATTGCGCAAACGCGATCAAATGTTTGCGCGCCGCAAATTCGCGCCGGGTCCCATTCATTTTATTGGCAGGCGAACCTGAAAAACCTTCAGCTTATATTTGCAGCCAAGAAATAATTACTAGAAATGCACTAATAGTCCCACAACATGGACAGTGACATACCAGATGCATTATTGGAATTTGCGATTTCCATTCATAATTTTTTTCAATGTGAAATATCGTCAATATAATTTTCGCGTACGTGCATGCGCAAATGCACTATACAGTACCCTAATGCACTATAAAGAAAGTATATTGGTATATAACACCCCGCTTCAATCAGTTTTTTGGGGGAACGACTGGTATATCACAACAGTAGAAATTATTTGTTCCAATAAAGCTTGTCCCTCTATATACCTGCAGTATTGCAGCAGAACCGCACACAACTGCCGCACAATACAAATGCACTATAATATACTTTCTAACATAGAAAGTATATTATAACATTGTACAAGGAAGGCAATCCATTAGAATATACATAAAGATAAAACGTAACCTTTAGGCCTCATGCACACGACAGTTTTTTTTCACGGTCCGCAAAAACGGGGTCCGTGATCCGTGACCGTTTTTTCGTCCGTGGGTCTTCCTTGATTTTTGGAGGATCCACGGACATGAAAAAAAAAGTCGTTTTGGTGTCCGCCTGGCCGTGCGGAGCCAAACGGATCCGTCCTGAATTACAATGCAAGTCAATGGGGACGGATCCGTTTGATGTTGACACAATATGGTGCCATTTCAAACGGATCCGTCCCCATTGACTTTCAATGTAAAGTCTGGAGTTCTTTTATACCATCGGATTGGAGTTTTCTCCAATCCGATGGTATATTTTAACTTGAAGCGTCCCCATCACCATGGGAACGCCTCTATGTTAGAATATACTGTCGGATATGAGCTACTTCGTGAACCTCAGATCCGACAGTATATTCTAACACAGAGGCGTTCCCATGGTGATGGGGACGCTTCAGGTTAGAATACACTACAAACTTTGTACAAGACTGCCCCCTGCTGCCTGGCAGCACCCGATCTCTTACAGGGGGATATGATAGCACAATTAACCCCTTCAGGTGCGGCACCTAAAGGGGTTAATTGTACTATCATATTCCCCTGTAAGAGATCAGGGCTGCCAGGCAGCAGGGGGAAGCCCCCCCCCTCCCCAGTTTGAATATCGTTGGTGGCACAGTGTGCGCCCACCATTGCCCCCCCCTCCCTCCCTCTATTGTATTAAATCGTTGGTGGCACAGTGTGCCCCCACCATCGCCACCCCCCCTCCCTCCCTCTATTGTATTAAATCGTTGGTGGCACAGTGTGCCCCCACCATCACCCCCCCTCCCTCCCTCTATTGTATTAAATCGTTGGTGGCACAGTGTGCCAACCACCATCGCCCCCCCCCCCCTCCCTCTATAGCAGTAACATTGGTGGCAGTGTGCGGTCTCCCATTCCCCCCCCCCATCATTGGTGGCAGCGGAGTTCCGATCGGAGTCCCAGTTTAATCGCTGGGGCTCCGATCGGTAACCATGGCAACCAGGACGCTACTGCAGCCCTGGTTGCCATGGTTACTTAGCAATAGTACAATTGTAGAAGATTCATACTTACCTGCTTGCTGCTGCGATGTCTGTGTCCGGCCGGGAGCTCCTCCTACTGGTAAGTGAAAGGTCTGTGCGGCGCATTGCTAAAGAACTGTCACTTACCAGTAGGAGGAGCTCCCGGCTGGACACAGACATCGCAGCAGCAAGCAGGTAAGTATGAATCTTCTACTGTTGTACTATTGCTAAGTAACCATGGCAACCAGGGCTGCAGTAGCTTCCTGGTTGCCATGGTTACCGATCGGAGCCCCAGCGATTAAACTGGGACTCCGATCGGAACTCCGCTGCCACCAATGATGGGGGGGGGGGGGAATGGGAGACCGCACACTGCCACCAATGTTACTGCTATAGAGGGAGGGGGGGGGCGATGGTGGTTGGCACACTGTGCCACCAACAATTTAATACAATAGAGGGAGGGAGGGGGGGGGGCGATGGTGGGGGCACACTGTGCCACCAACGATTTATTACAATAGAGGGAGGGAGGGGGGGCGATGGTGGGCGCACACTGTGCCACCAACGATATTCAAACTGGGGAGGGGGGAGGGGTCTGCCCCCTGCAGCCTGGCAGCCCTGATCTCTTACAGGGGAATATGATAGTACAATTAACCCCTTTAGGTGCCGCACCTGAAGGGGTTAATTGTGCTATCATATCCCCCTGTAAGAGATCGGGTGCTGCCAGGCAGCAGGGGGCAGTCTTGTACAAAGTTTGCAGTGTATTCTAACTAGAAGCGTCCCCATCACCATGGGAACGCTTCTGTGTTAGAATATACTGTCGGAAATGAGTTTTCACGAAGTGAAAACTTAGATCAGAAAAAGCTTTTATGCAGACGGATCTTCGGATCCGTCTGTATGAAAGCAACCTACGGCCACGGATCACGGACACGGATGCCAATCTTGTGTGCATCCGTGTTCTTTCACGGACCCATTGACTTGAATGGGTCCGTGAACCGTTGTCCGTCAAAAAAATAGGACAGGTCATATTTTTTTGACGGACAGGATACACGGATCACGGCCTCGGCTGCAAAACGGTGCATTTTCCGATTTTTCCACGGACCCATTGAAAGTCAATGGGTCCTCGAAAAAAAACGGAAAACGGCACAACGGCCACGGATGCACACAACGGTCGTGTGCATGAGGCCTTAATAATGTTACTATGAGGGTCAATTCACACATCCGTAAGTGTTTTGCGGATCCGCAAAACATGGACACCGGCAATGTGCATTCCGCAATTTGCAGACCGCACATTACCGGCACTATAATAGAAAATGCCTCATACTGTCTGCAATTGCAGACAAGAATAGGACATGTTCTATTTTTTTGCGGAAACGGAAGCACGGATGCGGAAGTGCAGATCCGCAAATGCGGACAGCACATTCTGGCTAGTGATGAGCGGGAGGTGCCATATTCGATTTCGCGATATTTCGCGAATATTCGATTGAATATTCGTGTTATATTCGTCGAAATCGAATATTCGTAATTATTCCAATGATTGCGAATAATATGCGATTTAATTAATCGCGTATTGCGATTTTTCCTTTGATAGTATAAGGCAACGTTCCTATGACTAATTGACTATGGTTAGGCTAATATGTGTATTTTACGAAATTTCGTAATATTGCTCTACGAATATTCTAAAAGACGAAGTTAGAGCAATATTACGAAATTTCGTAAAATACACATATAGATTGTAATTTAGCTAATATAGTGCTATAATCCTTTTTTTTTCACAATTTTTTTTTGCCTCTTCTGAACTTAAAGGGCTTCTGTCACCCCACTAAAGTGATTTTTTTTTTTTGGGGATCTCCTCCTCCGGCCAGCCCTGTCGGCATTTCAAAAATCGCGCGCCTGTGTTGATTCGGCGCAGGCGCTCTGAGATGAGCATCACCGAAATAGAAGACGTCATCGGCGCAGGCGCACTGAGGGAGTGCTGAGGAGACGAGCCTCCTCATCTCAGAGCGCCTGCGCCGAATCAACACAGGCGCGCGATTTTTGAAATGCCGACAGGGCTGGCCGGAGGAGGAGATCCCGGCTGGCCCTGTCAATCAACACGACGAGGGGGCGGATTTCTGCAGCAGCTACCAGCAAGTAGCCACCCTACTTGCTGGTAGAGACCGAATTTACATATTATAAAACTTCATTTTTTGCAGAAACTGCTGGATCAAAGTAAGTAACACAATTATATTGTCATATATCGCAATATAACTAATTTCACTAGCCCAAAAAAAAAAAATTACTTTAGTGGGGTGACAGAAGCCCTTTAAGTTTTGTAAAATATGTACACTATTAAAAAAATTACTATAGCAGTATATTAGCTAAAGTACAATCTATGTGTATTTTACGAAATTTCGTAATATTGCTCTAACTTCGTCTTTTAGAATATTCGTTATATTGCTCTAACTTCGTCTTTTAGAATATTGCGAATATTCTAAAAGACGAAGTTAGAGCAATATTAAGAATATACGTAAAATGTTGAAATCGCAAATCGATTATTATAACTCGAAGTAATCGCATGGCGATTTCAACTTAGCACTGCTATATTTCATATTAGACTAGAATTAACGAATATGGAATATAGCAGTGTTAAGTTGAAATCGCAATTCGATTATTATAACTTGAATTAATCGAATTGTGATTTCAACGTAATTCTCAAATCCGACAGTACATTCTAGTATATGGAGACGGTGATGGGGACGCTCCATGAGCATGGAAGTCTGCAGAAGCGGCAACGGGCACTGACTGGAGCAGCTAAGAAGCCAGAGGAATCCAAAGGACAGGTAAGAACAACTTTAGGGAAGTGGGAAAGAAAAAATATAACAATAAAAAAAAAAAAAAAAAAAAAAGAATATTCGATTTCGCGAATATATAGAACTATATTCTAAATATTTGCAAAATCTCGAAATTGCGATATTCGAGAAAAAAATTTGCAATTCGAATATTCGCGCTCAACACTAATTCTGGCCCCATTGAAAATGAATGGGTCTGCACCCGGTCTACAAAAATTGCAGAACGGATGCGGAGCCATTTTGCCGATGTGTGAATGGAAAAGATATCCCTCAAAATGAAAATGAATTACATTATTAAAGTTAAGCAAAAAGCATAGATGTGGTAGGCAATAACAAGTGCTCACGGCATTAAAATCAGGTGCTCAGCGGCACCAAATCAGAAACCATATGTCCTACCAAAATCTGGGGGGTTCCAGTGCACATCCATGAATCCCGGAAGGAAAGCAAAAAACATCTATCCCTGGGCTAGATGATGATGTGGTATTGAAGGACAGGGTGGGCAAAGAGCTGTCCCTGATATTGCCCTACAGGGGGGTTCTATTCTGGCCCTAATAGCCAAGCCACAGACCACCCACCCTGATAAGAGAGACACCATCCGGAACCATAGCCTATATAAAAATGGCCCTAGTAAGCCCCTAGGCCCCTGACTTCCAGGTGATCACTATATAGATCTATGTGTTTTTGACTCATTATAAAAGTATATTATAAGTATATTGCACTACTCTGTGTATCACACATATCGATAGCACACCTATACCAGTCCTTGAAAATACTTTTGTGGCCCTATTAGCTAGCGTTTGGTGTCCCTAACAGCCTGTCCCTGCTCCATATAGCAACCTCTCCCTACACTGGCAAAACACTGAATGTAAAATGGTGGCCAGAGCAGGTTTATTTATAAGGTAGGGGGTATGTCCATGTGCTGAAATGTCTCAATTGGCTGTCCTGTACCACCTGATGGACGTGTCATGGGTCAAATTTCTTCACAATGTAAAAAAATATTGCGGGCGCGAATATCTCTTTATGTTCGGCGAATCGCGAACATGCAAAGTTCGCCGCGAAACGACTGCCGGGCGAAGCGCAAGGCCATCTCTACTTAGGAAAAAGTCAGAAATTTACGGAAACACCACCGAAATGGCTCGGGAACAGCATGGGGAGGATGTCTGGATGCATCTGGGACTCCCAGGTTGCGGCTGGGAACAATGTTGTCCGAGTAGTACGCCACTTTTACAGACTAACAATAATACACCCCAAACGGAAGATAAAATCTATTTTAGAGGAAAAATTATTAGGAAACATTCTTTCCTGTATATATACTTGTTTATAAAGTGCTGCCAATAATTACAAGGAAGAGGCACTCCGATACAACCTGTATATCACATAAGGGAGGGCCTCATTCACATTGTGGTACAATTGTTCAGGTAGTGGGACTCCTACACTCATGAAGCCTATGCACTAAGTGAAAGGGCGTTCAAAAATTATGATTGATGGCCTGCTGGTGACCCTCTAAAACATTACCGGCGAAGGCCTGCTGCTGAGCTGACAATCTAAAACATTAGGGGTGAGGGTCTGCTGCGTGCTGCAGAATAGGACATGTTCTATTTTCTTTGCGGAAATGGAAGCACGGGTGCGGAAGTGCAGATCCGGATCCGCAAATGCTGATGCGGACAGCACATTCTGGCCCCATTGAAAATGAATGGGTCTGCACCCGGTCTACAAAATTGCAGAACGCAGACGTGTGAATGGAAAAAAAAAAACTCAAAATGAAAATAAATTAAATTATTAAAGTTAAGCAAAAAGCATAGATGTGGTAATAACAAGTGCTCGGCGGCACTAAATCAGGTGTTCGGCGGCACCAAATCAGAAACCATATGTCCTACCACAATCTGGGGGGTTCCAGTGCACATCCATGAATCCCGGAGGGAAAGCAAAAAACATCTATCCCTGGGCTAGATGATGACAAGAAAGCAGACAACCTCCAGTTCTAGGAAGAAAGCGTGCCCTGAGAATATATCTGTGAGTCAAGTCCAGAGGCCTAGGAGAATCCATATTCTCCTCAGGTAGTCAGTCCCCACCAAGCAGAAGATAAAGAGAAGCACAGAAGATAAATTCCTGCCACATTTTGAGAGCTACTAAGCAGACATCTTATCCTGCAAGCTCCAGATTTATAGCGCAGAAGATTTATTCCTGCCAACCATTGCCAAAATCTGCTGGGACCAAAGACCAAAGCTGTATTCTGTCTGGATTCAAGTTATCATCAGTAAAGAAAAGTTTGAACTTCACCTAAAGGTCTGGACATCATTTTTGCTGCAAAATTTCTCGATTACTCCTACTATCACTACACTCAATTTATTGCAAGTGAGCCAGGAGCCAGGAGTCCAGCCGTACCCAGGTAGGAGACACCGTTGACACCATTATCATCACCTATAGAGACATTATAGGCCATTACACCACTCTGGCATTCCTAACCTGGGGCATGAGTTATAACACCTTGGAAGGGCCCTGTGATAGTACCCTGTACATGCTGCAATTGGCGTCACAAACAAAACATAGACTATCATTTACACCATTTGGCGTCAGTGTATACCCATATCGTGCTCTATTGCATATGCGAGGGCCTTCAGGTGAGCTGAACCTCTAAAATATTGTAGGTGAGGTCCTGCTGGTGATCTGACCCTCTAAAACATTACATGCGAGGGCCTGCAGGTAAGCTGGCCCTCTAAAAGATTGTAGGTGAGGGCCTGCTGGTGAGCTGACCTTCTAAAACATTACATGCAAGGGCCTGCAGGTGAGCTGGCCCTCTAAAAGATTGTAGGTGAGGTCCTGCTGCTGAGCTGACCCTCTAAAACATTAGGAGCAAGGGCAGACTAATAAGCATGTTGATATGATGGATATGATATGATGGAAGCGGAGGACGAGAAAAGGAAGATTGAAACATATACCCTTTTTTGTGGTGGAAGGGTGAAAATGTTACACAGGAGAAATACCACAGATAATGTTGCTGATGTCACCAGTGGCTAAAAAAAAAATTACAAGGAATGTCACAGGTATTTGGGATGTGGAAACGTTACACAGGAGATGTACCCCAGGTAATGTTGCTGATGTCACCAGTGGCTAATGAGAAATTACAGGTAATGTCACAGGTATTTGGGATGTGGAAACGTTACACAGGGGATGTACCCCAGGTAATGTCACTGTCCGCAGCAGACACCGTCTATGGAAAAAGTACACTGGATTTCACAGATATTTTTAGGATGTGCACACGTTACACAGGAGATGTAGTAATATTTCTTAAAAGGACTTTTGGGTCTGTAAAGTTTTGGCAATTTAGCTAGGTTGTGCTAAAAATATATATTGCTGCTGCCACACACAATAGTCCTTAACCACCTCCCGACCGCCTAACGCACCGATGCGTCCGGGAGGTGGTTGATTTACTCCTCCTGGACGCATCGGCGCGTCATCTCGCGATACCCGAGATTTCCTGTGAACGCGCGCACGCAGGCGCGCGCGCTCACAGGAACGGAAGGTAAGCGAGTGGATCTCCAGCCTGCCAGCGGCGATCGTTCGCTGGCAGGCTGGAGATGTGATTTTTTTTAACCCCTAACAGGTATATTAGACGCTGTTTTGATAACAGCATCTAATATACCTGCTATCTGGTCCTCTGGTGGTCCCCATGTTTGGATCGACTACCAGAGGACACAGGTAGCTCAGTAAAGTCGCACCAAACACCACACTACACTACCCCCCCCCCCTTATGAACCCCTGATCACTCATGATCACCCCATATAAACTCCCTGATCACCCCCCTGTCATTGATCACCCCCCTGTCATTGATCACCCCCCTGTCAGGCTCCGTTCAGACGTCCGTATGATTTTTACGGATCCACGGATACATGGATCGGATCCGCAAAACGCATACGGACGTCTGAATGGAGCCTTAAAGGGGGGTGATCAATGACAGGCGGGTGATCACCCATATAGATTCCCTGATCACCCCCTGTCATTGATCACCCCCCTGTCATTGATCACCCCCCTGTAAGGCTCCATTCAGACGTCCGTATGATTTTTACGGATCCATGGATACATGGATCGGATCCGCAAAACACATGCGGACGTCTGAATGGAGCCTTACAGGGGGGTGATCAATGACTGGCGGGTGATCACCCATATAGATTCCCTGATCACCCCCTGTCATTGATCACCCCCCTGTCATTGATCACCCCCCTGTAAGGCTCCATTCAGACGTCCGTATGATTTTTACGGATCCATGGATACATGGATCGGATCCGCAAGACACATGCGGACGTCTGAATGGAGCCTTACAGGGGGGTGATCAATGACAGGCAGGTGATCACCCATATACACTCCCTGATCACCCCCTGTCATTGATCACCCCCCTGTAAGGCTCCATTCAGACGTCCGCATGTGTTTTGCGGATCCGATCCATGTATCCATGTATCCGTAAAAATTATACGGACGTCTGAATGGAGCCTTACAGGGAGGTGATCAATGACAGGGGGGTGATCACCCATATACACTCCCTGATCACCCCCTGTCATTGATCACCCCCCTGTAAGGCTCCATTCAGACGTCCGCATGTGTTTTGCGGATCCGATCCATGTATCCATGGATCCGTAAAAATCATACGGACGTCTGAATGGAGCCTTACCAGGGGGGTGATCAATGACAGGGGGGTGATCAGGGAGTGTATATGGGTGATCACCCCCCTGTCATTGATCACCCCCCTGTCATTGATCACCCCCCTGTAAGGCTCCATTCAGACATTTTTTGGGCCCAAGTTAGCGGAAATATATATATTTTTTTGTTAGTTTTTTCTTACAAAGTCTCATATTCCACTAACTTGTGTCAAAAAATAAAATCTCACATGAACTCACCATACCCCTCACGGAATCCAAATGCGTAAACATTTTTAGACATTTATATTCCAGACTTCTTCTCACGCTTTAGGGCCCCTAAAAAGCCAGGGCAGTATAAATACCCCACATGTGACCCCATTTCGGAAAGGAGACACCCCAAGGTATTCCGTGAGGGGCATATTGAGTCCATGAAAGATTTAAATTTTTGTCCTAAGTTAGCGGAAAGTGAGACTTTGTGAGAAAAAAAAAATAAAAAAAAAATTTCCGCTAACTTATGCAAAAAAAAAAAAATTCTATGAACTTGCCAGGCCCCTCATTGAATACCTTGGGGTGTCTTCTTTCCAAAGTGGGGTCACATGTGGGGTATTTATACTGCCCTGGCTTTTTAGGGGCCCGAAAGTGTGAGAAGAAGTCTGGGATCCAAATGTCTAAAAATGCCCTCCTAAAAGGAATTTGGGCACCTTTGCGCATCTAGGCTGCAAAAAAGTGTGACACATCTGGTATCGTCGTACTCAGGAGAAGTTGGGGAATGTGTTTTGGGGTGTCATTTTACATATACCCATGCTGGGTGAGAAAAATATCTTGGTCAAATGCCAACTTTGTATAAAAAAATGGGAAAAGTTGTCTTTTGCCAAGATATTTCTCTCACCCAGCATGGTTATATGTAAAATGACACCCCAAAACACATTCCCCAACTTCTCCTGAGTACGGCGATACCAGATGTGTGACACTTTTTTGCAGCCAAGGTGGGCAAAGGGGCACACATTCCAAAGTGCACCTTTCGGATTTCGCAGGCCATTTTTTACACATTTTGATTGCAAGGTACTTCTCACACATTTGGGCCCCTAAATTGCCAGGGCAGTATAACTACGCCACAAGTGACCCCATTTTGGAAAGAAGACACCCCAAGGTATTCCGTGAGGGGCACGGCGAGTTCCTAGAATTTTTTATTTTTTGTCACAAGTTAGCGGAAAATTATGATTTTTCTTTTTTTTTCTTTTTTCCTTACAAAGTCTCATATTCCACTAACTTGCGACAAAAAATAAAAAATTCTAGGAACTCGCCATGCCCCTCACGGAATACCTTGGGGTGTCTTCTTTCCAAAATGGGGTCACTTGTGGCGTAGTTATACTGCCCTGGCAATTTAGGGGCCCAAATGTGTGAGAAGAACTTTGCAATCAAAATGTGTAAAAAATGGCCTGCGAAATCCGAAAGGTGCACTTTGGAATATGTGCCCCTTTGCCCACCTTGGCTGCAAAAAAGTGTCACACAACTGGTATCGCCGTACTCAGGAGAAGTTGGGGAATGTGTTTTGGGGTGTCATTTTACATAAACCCATGCTGGGTGAGAAAAATATCTTGGTCAAATGCCAACTTTGTATAAAAAAATTGGAAAAGTTGTCTTTTGCCAAGATATTTCTCTCACCCAGCATGGGTATATGTAAAATGACACCCCAAAACACATTCCCCAACTTCTCCTGAGTACGGCGATACCAGATGTGTGACACTTTTTTGCAGCCAAGGTGGGCAAAGGGGCACATATTCCAAAGTGCACCTTTCGGATTTCGCAGGCCATTTTTTACACATTTTGATTGCAAAGTACTTCTCACACATTTGGGCCCCTAAATTGCCAGGGCAGTATAACTACCCCACAAGTGACCCCATTTTGGAAAGAAGACACCCCCAAGGTATTCCGTGAGGGGCATGGCGAGTTCCTAGAATTTTTTATTTTTTGTCGCAAGTTAGTAGAATATGAGACTTTGTAAGAAAAAAAATAAATTAAAATAAAATCATCATTTTCCGCTAACTTGTGACAAAAAATAAAAAGTTCTATGAACTCACTATGCCCATCAGCGAATACCTTAGGGTGTCTACTTTCCGAAATGGGGTCATTTGTGGGGTTTTTCTACTGTCTGGGCATTGTAGAACCTCAGGAAACATGACAGGTGCTCAGAAAGTCAGAGCTGCTTCAAAAAGCGGAAATTCACATTTTTGTACCATAGTTTGTAAACGCTATAACTTTTACCCAAACCATTTTTTCTTTGCCCAAACATTTTTTTTTTTATCAAAGACATGTAGAACAATAAATTTAGCGAAAAATTTATATATGGATGTCGTTTTTTTTGCAAAATTTTACAGCTGAAAGTGAAAAATGACATTTTTTTGCAAAAAAATCATTAAATTTCCATTAATAACAAAAAAAGTAAAAATGTCAGCAGCAATGAAATACCTCCAAATGAAAGCTCTATTAGTGAGAAGAAAAGGAGGTAAAATTCATTTGGGTGGTAAGTTGCATGACCGAGCGATAAACGGTGAAAGTAGTGTAGTGCAGAAGTGTAAAAAGTGGCCTGGTCATAAAGGGGGTTTCAGCTAGGGGGGCTGAAGTGGTTAAAGGGACTTTTGGGTCTCTGACAAGTTTTTCAACAGAAAAAAAGAAAATTTCACTCCGTACACTATCTTTCCCTTCTTAAGCACAGCTCTCCCTAACACTGAGCCGAACATGTGTCATTGGGTGCTATATAGCACCCGATGACGCGTTCCGTCCAGCCAATCACTGAATGCCAGTAACCAACATGGCTACGGCATTACAGTGAATGGCAGTACTTACACGTACATTTATTGGCTGCGTAGCAGCCAACAAACGTGCGGGGAGGAGACTAGAGCATTGCGCTCGAGCATATGCGGAATTTGGCCGAATACCGCCATGTGTAGAGCATCGAGATGCTCGAGCCGAACTGGTGTTCGGCCGAGCATGCTCGATCAACACTAGTCCTCATTTGTGTTCCCGCTCATCCATTTTCTATTGAAGTGTACTTACCTTTGTATTTGGTTGTTCCCATTTGCTCGTTGTTTACTAGGCCTCAGTGAGATGCGGGTGAGATGCTGGTTCGTTTATCTGGAAAGAAACCAGTGGTCACAAACCCTGTCACTACTCCTAGGGCTATTTAGGGTTACTAGGGCCTAGGTTTACGGTGTATGAATATTCCCACCTTCAGGGTCTATTCATACTGAAAGGAGTCAGGGCTAGGTTTAGGGTTTCCTAGGTAGTGACGGTTTCCATTTCCCCAGCGTGAGGCCTAGTTTCTGATCATTTTCCTTCTGTTGTCATTCTATGTTCCTCCCCTCCCCCTAATTTGTGACACAGAGACTGGTATGAATGCATGAGAATGGGAGCACCATGCAATCAATAAGGTAAATAGTATTTTTTTTTTAAAGCATTCTAACTTTTTAATAAAACTAATTAAATACTGGCCACACAATCCCTTTGATACTACAGTATATAGATATTTTTATTGGTTAGAGTCAGGGTCTAAAGGAAGTCTTTTAGTTCCTTTCTGACCATTAAGCAAGTACTGTGCCAGGTAGAGGACTGAAACAGACAAACCATTGTGGCTATAAGGAGAGGTTACATATACAAATTTGGTTGCCTGTAGTCACTGGGCAGTTCCAACTCCGGTAAGTATTTAGTCTCCATTAATAAAATTGAATGGAGTCTTGTTCTTGATTGACAGTTTCAATATTGTCAGTTCATATAAATTGGACAGTATAACATATTTATATTGAGTATCGTATTTATATTTAGTATGACCTTATTTAAAATATGGATGAGTTAGTGGAGGGAATTATTTACTATGGGGTTTAACTAGAATACAAAGCCACCCACAGTAGTAGTACAAACATGCATAAAGAGTAACAGAGGGATGTATTGTAATATCATCAGGTCTTCTGCACAATGGAGCACCCACCCAAACTGTACTAGAGCTATATAGCAGCTGCTATGGTAACATTCATGATATTGCCTATACAACATTTACTAACAAATTATATTTTGGAATTACATCTTTGCAGATCATGTTAGGAATCAGTATAACCCTTAGTTCTATGATATTTATACTGCAATAAGCCATTTTTCCAAGTTTTAGTGATTTCATGATAACCTTGATTGTGTAGAATTGAATATCCCCTCACACTGCTCTGCAGAGACCGTCTTCTGAATCCATTTACAGCAGCCTATATTCCATTGATGGACTGCTCCAAAAAGCTGTCCTGAAGGTATTTGTCTTAAACAATAAAGTGCTTTGCTTTGGCATTATAAGATGCAACCTTTAGTTTATTTAATGAGACTTTATTTAAAGGTTATATTTGCACTGGATTTCCTTGAAATAAAGACAAGCAAAATAGTTCTGCTTTTAAAGGGGTATTCCCATCTTGCTAAATCAGCCACTTCCTGGTTTTCTGCAACTAAGGCTGGGCGGGGCTTAGGCAGCTAAAGTGAAGGCCGGCCACGCCTCCTTATGACATCACACTGAGAACTCCGTCCTTGCGTGCTAGTTCATGTGAAGATTATGACTCATCAGTCTGGCAGCCTGCAGTGTCTGTGAGGACCCTCCCCCTGCTGGGGTAATGAGAGAGCCATGTGAAGTGAGCTCAGTGTAACACGTGGCTGTTCTGCAGTTTTACACACAAAATATTTTTACAAACCCATTCTGTGCATCAAAAACTATAATTCCATATTATACATTAGCTCAAAAGCTTGATCAACCCCCACCCACCAGCACTGATGCAGATTTGTTTCCATTACAGCTGTACTCCAGTTGTGTATAAACATTACACTATGTATCTTTATAGATGCATATACAGCTCAGCTACATATGTCTTCTCCAGTCCCCTAACATCACTTTGGCTAAAAGGCTTCCTATACAGTCCTGCTACATGTTTATTATCTTCCTTCACTAGCACTGTGTCTGAAAAGCTTTGTGTCTGTTTATCTCTTCAACCAGCACTGTGTCAGTACAGCTGCATATTCAGCTCTGCTACATCAGTTTCTCTCTTCCAGCAGCATTGATGCTGACCCTCCACATATACAGCTCTGCTAGATCAGTCTATTCCCTACCCCACTAAAACTATGGCGGAACAGCAGCATATTCAGCTCTGCTACAGCCATCAGTCCCCCCATATGCCTCCATAAGCCACCATATGCCTCCAACACCCCCCATATGCCTCAAACAGTCCCCATATGCCATCAACAGCCCCCATATGCCTCCATCAGCCCCCCAAGTGCCTCCATCAGCCCCCAAGTGCCTCCATCAGCCCCCCAAGTGCCTCAATCACCCCCCTAAGTGCCTCTATCAGCCCCCATTGTGCCTCCATAAGCCCACATTGTGCCTCCATCAGCCCCGATAGTGCCTCCATCAGCCCCCCCCAAGTGCCTACATCATCCTTATTGTGCCTCCATCAGCCCTTATTGTGCCTCCATCAGCCCCCATTTTGATTCCATCAGCCCCCCAAGTGCCTCCATCAACCCCCATTATGCCTCCATCAGCCCCCATTGTGCCTCCATCAGCCCCCTTTGTGCCTCCATCAGCCCAAGTGCCTCCATAAGCCCCCCAAGTGCCTCTATCAGCCCCCATTTTGACTCCATCAGCCCCCAAGTGCCTCCATCAGCCCCAATTGTGCTTCAATCAGTGCCCCAAGTGCCTCCATAATCCCCCATTGTGCCTCCATCAGCCCTCCAAGTGCCTCCATCAGCCCCCATTATGCCTCCATCAGCCCCCCAAGTGCCTCCATCAGCCCCCCAAGTGCCTCCATCACCCCCCTAAGTGCCTCTATCAGCCCCCATTGTGCCTCCATCAGACCCCATTGTGCCTCCATAAGCCCACATTGTGCCTCAATCAGCCCCTATAGTGCCTCCATCAGCCCCCCCAAGTGCCTACATCATCCCTTATTGTGCCTCCATCAGCCCTTATTGTGCCTCCATCAGCCCCCATTTTGATTCCATCAGCCCCCCAAGTGCCTCCATCAACCCCCATTATGCCTCCATCAGCCCCCATTGTGCCTCCATCAGCCCCCTTTGTGCCTCCATCAGCCCAAGTGCCTCCATAAGCCCCCCAAGTGCCTCTATCAGCCCCCATTTTGACTCCATCAGCCCCCAAGTGCCTCCATCAGCCCCAATTGTGCTTCAATCAGTGCCCCAAGTGCCTCCATAATCCCCCATTGTGCCTCCATAATCCCCCATTGTGCCTCCATCAGCCCTCCAAGTGCCTCCATCAGCCCCCCAGTGCCTCCATCATCCCCCAGTGCCTCCATCATCCCCCAAGTGCCTCCATCAGCCCCCATTGTGCCTCCATCAGCCCCCATTGTGCCTCCATCAGCCCCCAAGTGCCTCCATCAGCCCCCATTGTGCCTCAATCAGACCCCCAAGTTCCTCCATCAGCCCAAGTTCCTCCATCAGCCCCCATTGTGCCTCCATCAGCCCCCAAGTGCTTATATCAGCCCCCCAAGTGCCTCCATCAGCCCCCCAAGTGCTTCCATCAGCCCCCCATGGACAGTGCTGCTGTCAGGGAGAAGGAGAGACACTGGCGTCTCATCCTCCTTGCTCTGAATGTTGAAAATACCGGGGACCACAGCGGGCAAACGGAGCAGCGCCCAGGAACAATAGTAAGTGCACTTAGAACCCAAGTGCCCCATCAGCTCCCATTGTGCCTCCATCAGCCCCCCCAACAGCCCCCATATGCCTCCATCAGCCCCCCAAGTGCCTCCATCAGCCCCCAAGTGCCTCCATCAGCCCCCAAGTGCCTCCATCAGCCCCCATTGTGCCTCCATCAGACCCCATTGTGCCTCCATAAGCCCACATTGTGCCTCCATCAGCCCCTATAGTGCCTCCATCAGCCCCCCAAGAGCCTCCATCAGCCCCCCAAGTGCCTACTTCAGCCCCCCAAATGCCTCCATCATCCCTTATTGTGCCTCCATCAGCCCTTATTGTGCCTCCATCAGCCCCCGTTTTGATTCCATCAGCCCCCCAAGTGCCTCCATCAACCCCCATTATGCCTCCATCAGCCCCCATTGTGCCTCCATCAGCCCCCTTTATGCCTCTATCAGCCCCAGTTGTGCCTCCATCAGCCCAAGTGCCTCCATAAGCCCCCCAAGTGCCTCTATCAGCCCCCATTTTGCCTCCATCAGCCCCCCAAGTGCCTCCATCAAACCAAGTGCCTCCAACAGCCCCCATTGTTCCTCCACCAGCCCCAAGTTCCTCCATCAGCCCAAGTACCTTCATCAGCCCTTATTGTGCCTTCATCAGCCCCCATTGTGCCTCCATCAGCCCCCATTGTTCCTCCATCAGCCCCCATTGTGCCTCCATCAGCCCCCATTGTGCCTCCATCAGCCCCCACTGTGCCTCCATAAGCCCCCAGTGCCTTCATCAGCCCCCCAGTGCCTCCATCAGCCCCCAAGTGCCTCCATCAGCCCCCATTGTGCCTCCATCAGCCCCCATTGTGCCTCTATCAGCCCTCCAAGTGCCTCCATCAGCCCCCTTTGTGCCCCCATCAGCCCCCATTGTGCCTCCATCAGCCCCCCAGTGCCTCCATCAGCCCTCATTGTGCCTCCATCAGCCCCCCAGTGCCTCCAAAAGGCCTCCTAGTGCCTCCATAAGCCCCCAAGTGTCTCTATCAGCCCCCATTGTGCCTCCATCAGCCCCAAGTGCCTCCATCAGCCCCATTGTGCCTCAATCAGTCCCCATTGTGCCTCCATCAGCCTCCATTGTGCCTCCATCAGTCCCAATTGTGCTTCAATCAGTGCCCCAAGTGCCTCCATCGGCCCAAGTGCCTCCATCATCCCCCATTGTGCTTTCATCAGCCCCCAAGTGCCTCCATCAGTCCTTAAAGTGCCTCCATAAGCCCAAGTGCCTCCATCAGCCCACATTGTGCCTCCATCAGCCCCCCAAGTGCCTATCAGCCCCCCAAGTGCCTCGATCAGCCCAAGTGCCCCCATCAGCTACCATTGTGCCTCCATCAGCCCCCATTGTGCCTCCATCAGCCCCCATTGTGCCTCCATCAGCCCCCCAAGTGTCTTCAGCAGCCCAAGTGCCTCCATCAGCCCCCATTGTGCCTCTATCAGCCCCCTAAGTGCCTCTATCAGCCCCCAAGTGCCTCCATCAGCCCCCCAAGTGCCTCCATCAGCCCCCATTTTGCCTTCATCAGCCCCCCAAGTGCCTCCATCAGCCCCCATTGCGCCTTCATCAGCTCCTAAAGTGCCTCCTTCAGCCCAAGTGCCTCCATCAGCCCAAGTGCCCCATCAGCTCCCATTGTGCCTCCATCAGCCCCCCAAGTGCCTCCATCAGCCCCCATTGTACCTCCATCAGCCCCTAAGTGCCTCCATCAGCCCCCATTGTGCCTCCATCAGCCCCCATTGTGCCTCTATCAGCCCTCCAAGTGCCTCCATCAGCCCCCTTTGTGCCTCCATCAGCCCCCATTGTGCCTCCATCAGCCCCCCAGTGCCTCCATCAGCCCTCATTGTGCCTCCATCAGCCCCCCAGTGCCTCCAAAAGGCCTCCTAGTGCCTCCATAAGCCCCCAAGTGTCTCTATCAGCCCCCATTGTGCCTCCATCAGCCCCAAGTGCCTCCATCAGCCCCATTGTGCCTCAATCAGTCCCCATTGTGCCTCCATCAGCCTCCATTGTGCCTCCATCAGTCCCAATTGTGCTTCAATCAGTGCCCCAAGTGCCTCCATCGGCCCAAGTGCCTCCATCATCCCCCATTGTGCTTTCATCAGCCCCCAAGTGCCTCCATCAGTCCTTAAAGTGCCTCCATAAGCCCAAGTGCCTCCATCAGCCCACATTGTGCCTCCATCAGCCCCCCACGTGCCTATCAGCCCCCCAAGTGCCTCGATCAGCCCAAGTGCCCCCATCAGCTACCATTGTGCCTCCATCAGCCCCCATTGTGCCTCCATCAGCCCCCATTGTGCCTCCATCAGCCCCCCAAGTGTCTTCAGCAGCCCAAGTGCCTCCATCAGCCCCCATTGTGCCTCTATCAGCCCCCCAAGTGCCTCTATCAGCCCCCAAGTGCCTCCATCAGCCCCCCAAGTGCCTCCATCAGCCCCCATTTTGCCTTCATCAGCCCCCCAAGTGCCTCCATCAGCCCCCATTGCGCCTTCATCAGCTCCTAAAGTGCCTCCTTCAGCCCAAGTGCCTCCATCAGCCCAAGTGCCCCATCAGCTCCCATTGTGCCTCCATCAGCCCCCCAAGTGCCTCCATCAGCCCCCATTGTACCTCCATCAGCCCCTAAGTGCCTCCATCAGCCCCCATTGTGCCTCATTCAGCCCCCTAAGTTCCTCCATCAGCCCAAGTGCCTCCATCAGCCTCCATTGTGCCTCCATCAACCCCCAAGTGCCTCCATCAGTCCCCCAAGTGCCTCCATAAGCCCAAGTGCCCCCATCAGCTCCCATTGTGACTCCATCAGACCCCTTTTTGCCTCCATCAGCCCCCCAAGTGCCTCCATCAGCCCAAGTGCCCCCATCAGCTCCCATTGTGCCTCCATCAGCCCCCATTGTGCCTCCATCAGCCCCCATTGTGCCACCATCAGCCCCCCAAGTGTCTCCAGCAGCCCAAGTGCCTCCATCAGCCCCCATTGTGCCTCAATCAGACCACATTGTGCCTCAATCAGCCCCCATTGTGCCTTCATCAGCCCCATTGTGCCTCTATCAGCCCCCAAGTGCCTCCATCAGCCCCCCAAGTGCCTCCATCAGCCCAAGTGCTTCCATAAGCCCTCATTGTGCCTCCATCAGCCCCCATTGTGCCTCCATCAGCCCCCAATGTGCCTCCATCAGCTCCTAAAGTGCCTCCTTCAGCCCAAGTGCCTCTATCAGCCCAAGTGCCCCATCAGCTCCCATTGTGCCTCAATAAGCTCCCCAAGTGCCTCCATCAGCCCCCATTGTACCTCCATCAGCCCCCATTGTGCCTCCATCAGCCCCCATTGTGCCTCCATCAGCTCCAAAAGTGCCTCCATTAGCCCAAGTGCCTCCATCAGCCCAAGTGCCTCCTTCAGCCCCCATTGTGCCTCCATCAGCCCCCAAGTGCATTCATCAGCCCCCAATGGTTGGTGTAATTGGTGGTGCACATAGAAATAATTTTCACCCACCGCTTATGTCCTTCGACTCTGTCCGCACTGTCTCATCACTGCACGAAGTGTTTGGGCGGCCACGCATGCGCAGAACTACAATACCCGAGGCGTAAAAGTATATGGATCCGCGCATGCGCGGCCGGCGACGTCCGCGCACACAGTGTCAGTGAGGAGGCCGGCCGCAGCATCACAAGAGATAAGAATGTGCAAGCGTGGTCCATGAATGCGACCGGCGAGTGGAGGCCGTATCCATGGGTAGCTTGCATAAACAATGGATATTAAAAATTATATTTCAAAGAGATGAGTGTGATTTTTTTAATCAGGTATATTTTGAAAATAGTTCATTGGGGGATAAATAATTGTATTAACTAGGATTATGAAGATGGGAATACCCCTTTAAGTGCCAAATTGTATCTGCTATATTGCATGGAGTAAGATAATACCTGTGCACTATTGCAACTTAGAGTGCTAAATATCCATTTCCACTAAGTGTTAACAACAGTAAAAAGACACATTAAATGGTTACTATTTAAAGAGTGATAAATGTTATATTTGCTGTAAAGCCCCTATAAAGGACATCAAACAAATTGAACCAGCTCATCACACTGGGATGAAGTCTCACAGGTGTGTAGACATGCTGAGATTTTGGCTGGTGATCCAAAATAACCAAATCCAGCACTCTAGTGACTTTAGATAAAACTTCATTGTACAAAATGTAAAATGTCTGCACATTTTCCCGACAGTAACCATCACTTCCAATGGTTACTATTGGGGCAGTGTGCATTTTTTTATTTTTTTTAATAAAGAAGAAGTTTTATCTGAAGTCACTGGAATGATGGATTTGATTTGTTTGGATACACAGCCCTTTTAAATTAAGTTTGCATTACTGCCTTTGGAACATGCAACAGGAAATTATCTTAAGTGCCATCATTAGCCGGACAAGAGATAATTCTCTTTTGACATATGCACAGTATATATGGTATACATTTGATTTGAATGTTTTAAAGAATATAGGTGACTACACAACCATTTCAGTATCTACTGTCAGTATGGTACCATATGTTTTTTATTTATTTTTTCAAAATTAGTCAATTGCACACGTATGTAACTGTATAGGCCTAGAGTTGCATTTGTCTGGGGTATACACTCACCTAAAGAATTATTAGGAACACCATGCTAATACGGTGTTGGACCCCCTTTTGCCTTTCTTTAGAAATGTTGGCCCATATTGATAGGATAGCATCTTGCAGTTGATGGAGATTTGAGGGATGCACATCCAGGGCACGAAGCTCCCGTTCCACCACATCCCAAAGATGCTCTATTGGGTTGAGATCTGGTGACTGTGGGGGCCATTTTAGTACAGTGAACTCATTGTCATGTTCAAGAAACCAATTTGAAATGATTCGAGCTTTGTGACATGGTGCATTATCCTGCTGGAAGTAGCCATCAGAGGATGGGTACATGGTGGTCATGAAGGGATGGACATGGTCAGAAACAATGCTCAGGTAGCCCGTGGCATTTAGACGATGGCCAATTGGCACTAAAGGGCCTAAAGTGTGCCCAGAAAACATCCCCCACACCATTACACCACCACCACCACCAGCCTGCACAGTGGTAACAAGGCATGATGGATACATGTTCTCATTCTGTTTACGCCAAATTCGGACTCTACTATTTGAATGTCTCAACAGAAATCGAGACTCATCAGACCAGGCAACATTTTTCCAGTCTTCAACAGTCCAATTTTGGTGAGCTCGTGCAAATTGTGGCCTCTTTTTCCTATTTGTAGTGGAGATGAGTGGTACTCGGTGGGGTCTTCTGCTGTTGTAGCCCATCCGCTTCAAGGTCCTGCGCGTTGTGGCTTCGCAAATGCTTTGCTGCATACCTCGGTTGTAACGAGTGGTTATTTCAGTCAATGTTGCTCTTCTATCAGCTTGAATCAGTTGGCCCATTCTCCTCTGACCTCTAGCATCAACAAGGCATTTTTCCGCCCACAGGACTGCCGCATACTGGATGTTTTTCCCTTTTCACACCATTCTTTGTAAACCCTAGAAATGGTTGTGCGTGAAAATCCCAGTAACTGAGCAGATTGTGAAATACTCAGACCGGCCCGTCTGGCACCAACAACTATGCCACGCTCAAAATTGCTTACACCACCTTTCTTTCCCATTCTGACATTCAGTTTGGAGTTCAGGAGATTGTCTTGACCAGGACCACAACCCTACATGCATTGAAGCAACTGCCATGTGATTGGTTGACTAGATAATCGCATTAATGAGAAATAGAACAGGTGTTCCTAATAATTCTTTAGGTGAGTGTATATTTGCCAAAATCAAACATGTTAACCTAGCTTAAAATTGTGTACACATCAGACTTGACTGAAATGTGACTGCTCTAAAATGGGTAGCTCTGTATGACTACATCTATGTAGTTATTTCCATTTAAATGCAATCAATAAATGTTAAAAATTTCTGTATGTGTCATATGTAATTTGGTTGCAATAAGTTTGTGTTCATTTTCCAAAGCTAATTATTTTGTGTTGAGAAGCAAAATAAAAAAGATAAAAATTCAATTTGTTTTAAGTATAATTATTTAATAGTGATATGGCAGATTACAGAAAAAAAGCAAGTGAAATAATTTAAGTTAGACAACTGCCATTTAAAACTAAATTGCTTTAAGATTTTAAAAAAAATGTAAAACAAAACACTGTTGGCAAATTGGGTGTCAACAAGAGTGAACAAAATTTTGCAGAGAAAATCTACAGAGTAATTTAAGGACAGGCTCTAATAATATAGTGGGTCCAAAGGGTCCAGGAGATAAAGGAAACATTTAAAGGCAATCACTTGCCACTAGAATCTACTTTTTGGATTCAAAACCTATTAGACTTTATGGATAAGATAGGGACTGAGCTGCAAAAATAATTTTCTCTGATGGGGCCAAAAAACTGAAGTCTGGCACTATCTAGGTATAATATGAAATGCAAAGTGTTGTATTGCAACTGAAATTTTCTTGTAACTTTTTTAACTTAAAAAATAGATTAAAAAAACAATACAATGTGCCTATGTTAGCACAACATAGAAACATAGAATGTGTCGGCAGATAAGAACCATTTGGCCCATCTAGTCTGCCCAATATACTAAGTACTATGGATAGCCCCTGGCCCTATCTTATATGAAGGATGGTCTTATGCCTATCCCATGCATGCTTAAACTCCTTCACTGTATTTGCAGCTACCACTTCTGCAGGAAGGCTATTCCATGCATCCACTACTCTCTCAGTAAAGTAATACTTCCTGATATTACTTTTAAACCTTTGCCCCGCTAATTTAAAACTATGTCCTCTTGTAGCCATTTTTCTTCTTTTAAATATTCTCTCCTCTTTTACCTTGTTGATTCCCTTTATGTATTTAAAAGTTTCTATCATATCCCCTCTGTCTCGTCTTTCTTCCAAGCTATACATGTTAAGGTCCTTTAATCTTTCCTGGTAAGTTTTATCCTGCAATCCATGTACCAGTCTAGTAGCTCTTCTCTGAACTCTCTCCAAAGTATCAATATCCTTCTGGAGATATGGTCTCCAGTACTGAGCACAATACTCCAAATGAGGTCTCACTAGTGCTCTGTAGAGCGGCATGAGCACCTCCCTCTTTCTACTAGTAATGCCTCTCCCTATACACCCAAGCATTCTGCTAGCATTTCCTGCTGCTCTATGACATTGTCTGCCTACCTTTAAGTCTTCTGAAATAATGACCCCTAAATTCCTTTCCTCAGATACTGAGGTTAGGACTGTATCACTGATTTTATATTCTGCTTTTGGGTTTTTACGCCCCAGGTGCATTATTTTGCACTTATCCACATAAAATTTTAGTTGCCAGATTTTTGACCATTCCTCTAGTTTTCCTAATCCTTTTCCATTTGGTGTATCCCTCCAGGAACATCAACCCTGTTACAAATCTTTGTGTCATCAGCAAAAAGACACACCTTACCATCGAGGCCTTCTGCAATTTCGCTGATAAAGATATTAAACAATATGGGTCCCAGAACAGTATTAAACAATATGGGTCCCAGAACAGATCCCTAAGGTACCCCTCTGGCAACAAAAAATATGCATTTATGGCTTCAGAAACAAATCTAGTTAACCAGAGATTTTTACATAACACAGAATTGCATGTGCAATTGAGTAGATACAAACTGCAATGGGTAAGCAGTGCAAACAGAGCATGTGTGTAGGGAATTACCTATACTACAGGAATGCAAAATCATCCCACAAACCCAAACTTATTTTTCCTATAGCAGGAACATAAAGTATTATAAACAAAAACGATAAATAAACACTCGCGCTGCCGTCTGGATAAATTGGGGTGGAGGTGAGCTCACACAAACAAACTTATGTGTGAGCCCCGTCGCTGCAGGGTTCTGCTATGGGGTTAATTGCCAAAACAGCCCACAAAATAGGAGGAGACCTATTGTTGAAAAATAGAAAAAGAAGAACCCGCGCTGACTATGTTTCTACCTATAGAAATGCTGGTAATCTCAGACTTACTATGGTATACAGTACCTTCTAGTCTTCAATATCTATTATAGTAGCTCTATTCCCGTTAGTTCTGAGTGGATAAGTGAGCTTATCCTGTACATGCAATAAGTGTTGCAGAAAACAAAATACTGTTGCGGACTATTATGGCAGTCTTAGTCACTTACTGTTATGTGCTCCGCTCGGTTCTTTTCTGAAGAAAGTTCAATCTTGATAGTATTGATGATCCTCCTCTCTTGTCCCGTTCTATCTTCAGCTTGTTCTGTGTAGCGTGCGCAGCTCCGGCCGGTAGCTTGCGCGCGCACAGAGCAGCCGCAAGCTACCGGCTGCTCTGTGCGCGCGCAAGCTACCGGCCGGAGCTGCGCACGCTACACAGAACAAGCTGAAGATAGAACGGGACAAGAGAGGAGGATCATCAATACTATCAAGATTGAACTTTCCTCAGAAAAGAACCGAGCGGAGCACATAACAGTAAGTGCCTAAGACTGCCATAATAGTCCGCAACAGTATTTTGTTTTCTGCAACACTTATTGCATGTACAGGATAAGCGCACTTATCCACTCAGAACTAACGGGAATAGAGCTACTATAATAGATATTGAAGACTAGAAGGTACTGTATACCATAGTAAGTCTGAGATTACCAGCATTTCTATAGGTAGAAACATAGTCAGCACGGGTTCTTCTTTTTCTATAAAGTATTATAAATTTAAGTGCATTATTATCTTATTTCTGTGATTTTCTTCAATAATATAGCCAGGGACATCCGCACATTTATATATCATAACGTGCAGGATGTTTTTATCTTAGTTTTTTCTGTGATTTTATTATAAATGAAGCATGTATCAAAAATATTGTAAAACTACAATGCTTTTGGAAAATCTTTAGACCCTTTTACTTTTTTCACAATTTGTTAAAAAAAATTAAAATATGGGGGGCGGAGCTAGCGCCGGACTGAGATGGCAGCTTAGTTCCCTGCTCCATAAAGGTGACCCTCCCTAGCACCAGCAATTTTCAGCCTTATTGAGTGAGGATGGTAAAAATCGGGAACCCCAAGCTTGGTGACCACGCAGGGACCCCCAAAGGTCAGATCCCAGGCGGCGACATGGACAAATTCCTGAAAAAGGCAGCTGCTACGGTCGCAGCACGAGAACACAAGATGGCGCCGGTCCCGCCGCCTAAAGCTCTGAAGCGTGTCCCCACACACTCTGGGGGAGACAGCGACTCGGAACATGGCCAGCCCAGCTCTGATCTTCCGCTAACCAGACGTTACCTGGATCGAGCGCTGAGCAGAGTTATGGAACCTATACTCACTGAACTCTCGGCTTGTAGGCAAGAGGTGAGACACGTCGGGGAACGGGTGGAAACACTCGAGTCGCATCAAGCCGCATCCCTGAATCACCAGGCAGCGGTTGCCGCTTCTCTCCATCACTGCACGGCGCACCTTAATGAGTTACACAACGCCCTGGAGGACCAGGAGAACAGGGGGCGCCGTAACAATTTGAGATTCAGAGGCATACCCGAAGCGATTCTGCCGGGCGAAATTTCCTCCACCATCATCTCGATTTGTAGCTCCTTGCTGGGCCCCGATTATCCGCAGGAAATCGCCATCGAACGCGCACATAGGGCACTACGGCCTAAGCCCAAGCCGACCGAACCACCGCGTGACATCATCTGTAGGTTCCTAAACTACCCAGTTAAAGCGGCCATACTGGATGCTGCACGTAACCGAGCCGACCTAGCTTACGAGGATGCCAAGTTGGAAGTGTATCAAGATCTTGCTCCTTCCACCCTCAAGAAGCGGAGAGCCCTGAAGCCCCTGACGGACTGGTTGAGGTCCAACAAAATCCTGTATCGCTGGTCCTTCCCATTTGGACTCTCGTTCTCAATAGCGGGCAAGCGATCCAACATTACATCGTATGCGGATGTTGCGCCCATCCTAGAGGAGCTGGACATTCCTTCCTTGCAAATTGAAAACTGGGAACTTTACCGCGACCTTGGAGACCTACCAGATCTCCCCAAAATTATTACTTATGAGGTCCAGCGCACCCCAAAATCTTCCAGGTCCAAGAAGAGAGGGCACCAACTCACACCCAGGAGCCTCTCCCGAGAAACCTGAAAGATCTATCTTAGCAGCTCCGTTTTCACTCCTGTTAGAACTGTCATTCCACAGTTTATTGCCATCTTTATAGAATTGACATTTTTCTTTTTTCTTTCTTTTTGCATATCAACCTGCTTCTCTTTTCCCACATTCTAGATCCTGTAGTATGTAACTCGTCCTCACTCCCTACCCTATGGCCCCCTCCAAGGTGCTATACGGTCCCTATCTAGGTCACTTGACCTACCCCCCCCCCCCCCATTCTCATAGTGTACTCACGTATGCTTGATACACATTTTCTTGTTGTTTTAAAATTTTATGTTTTTGTTACCCTTCTTCCCCCACCTTCAAGGTACTCGCCGTTCCCACAAAAACACTGTGAGATCTTCATCATCCCAACCCGCATCCTGAACCTGATGGAAGTGCTTCTCATGGAGGCCGTACTCTCCTGGAGGACACATCATTGGCTACAAGGTACCCCAACCTACACAGCTTACTATGGCTGACATCCACATAGCTTCGTACAATGTAAAAGGTTTTCAATCTCCCTCAAAACGCAGCCAAATTTTTGCTATCCTCAGGAAAGCCGGGGCTAATGTAGTGTTCCTCCAGGAGATGCATTTTCGCTTTAATTGCTACCCCAATATGCAATTTTCCCACTATTCCCAATGGTGCCACTGCGGAGGAGGCTCTTCTGCTTCTTGTGGAGTCAGCATAGGCTTCCAAAGGAAGACCCCCTTCTCTTATACATGTCATTTACAAGATCCCGATGGGAGATACATACTGGTGAAAGGCACCATATGCCCACAAACTTACACTTTCATAAACCTCTATGCTCCCAACTCCAATCAATACAGTTGGTTTTCAAACATTTGCCCCCTAATAAACTCTTTTAAGGAGGGAATAGTGGTCCTGGGAGGAGACCTAAACATGGCTTTACACCCCCCTATGGATACATCTTTCAAGAAAACACATCACTCCTTCAGGTCCCTCAAAAGCTTCCGAGAAAATCTCTGGAATCTTCACCTAATTGATGTGTGGAGGTCTCACCACCCAAACACCCGGGACTATTCATTTTTCTCCCCAATGCATGGTTCTTATCACCGCCTGGATTATCTTTTTATTTCCAAAGAACATCTCCACCTATGTAATATGGCTTCCATAGGTTCCATGCATCTCTCTGACCACTCCCCAATTTTTCTCTCTGTACTGGCCCCCAATAGTACCCCCGCACGTTTCAATTGGAGACTGAATGAATCAGTCCACGATTGATTTGATCTCCAAACACATGAAAGAATACTTTTCTATTAACAAGAGTCCCGACCTCTCTGCTAACTCGCTCTGGGATGCGCACAAACCCTATATCAGGGGCCAATTCATCAGTATTGGTTCCTACCAGAAAACATTGAGGGAAAAAGCAATAGATGATGCCCTCAAGAACATCCAAAGGCTTGAATCCCACCACAAAAGTAACCCCACAGATGCCCATCTCCAAGAATTGTCAAAGTTCAGAGCAGAGCTCAGAGCTCAGAGCAAAATCAGCCAAATTCTATTTGAATTCCCAGCACAAATTTTTTGCCCATGGCGACAAGGCCACCAAATTTTTAATGAGTAGGATAAAGAGTAGAAGAGCTGCAAATTATATCCATCAACTCGCTTCTCCTGAAGGCAAACCCATCTTTTCTGCCGCCCAGATTGCTGCCCAGTTCCGTTCCTTTTATGAAAATATTTACAACCTCCCCTCCAACGCTGCACCTGACACTCGATCCCCCCTCATATCAGGTTCTCCCAATTCCTGTACCCAAACATTATTATGCAGCACTTCATAAAAAATTTAGATCCTTTATTTGGAATGGGAGGAAGGCCAGACTAGCCTTCTCCCTCCTCACTAGGCCTGGGGGGACAGGCCTGCCTAACCCGGAGCTATATGGTAAAGCTATACTCCTCGCTCGTGCAGTGGCCTGGCTATGCCCATCTACGCATTCTTCTGTAGTCTAAATGGAATTGTAGATACTAGGGAAGCCAACTAGGGCCCTCTTATTAGGTCGCCAAAACACCGTAATCGAATCACTTTCTCACTATCCTATTGTCAAGGCCACTCTCGAGGCTTGGAAGTGGTTTTCTACCTCCCATTGCTCAATACCTTTCCCCTCCCCACTTCTTACAGTAAAGGATGCGTTGGGCACGGCTCCCCCAGCTCTGAGAGCGACTACATCATTGGGACTGTCCTCTTCAACAATCGCTCTTTCATCGCTGATGGACCTCTCTGGCAAACCCCTTGGTTTGGACGTCATGAAAGGCCTTCTTAACCCTCGCCTATGTGATATGTTCTCAGTAATATATCTCAGAGCTTACTTAAACCAGCACATTCAATTGGGTGCCCTTCTACGTCCCATAGTTTGGTTCGAATCAGTGATCTCCCTCCCCTCAGCCCATAAAAAATTGATCTCACAAATTTACAATAGACTACGCTCGCCCCCTATGCTGGCCAAACCAGCTTTCTTGAAACACTGGGAAGCAGACCTAAATATTATTATCCCCTTCACATCCATCCCCAAGCTCCTTGAGTCTCCCCACAGGACCTCCCGTTGTGTCCGTATCCAGGAGAATGGATACAAGATCCTCACAAGGTGGTACAATACTCCTGATAAGACTGCTCTTTTTTCTCCCACTGCCTCAAACACATGCTGGAGGTGCCTGCACGGGAAAGGTGACTTCCTTCATATCTGGTGGTCTTGCCCCCCCATAACCAAATGGTGGTCCGAAATATTCGCTTAGGCAAACAGTATCTGTCGTACCTCCATCCAACCCTCACCCCAACCAGCCTTACTGTCCATTTATCAGGAAAGGACTCCCTCACGACTCCCCTTTGTCTTCACTCAAATGTTATTAGCTGCTCGCCTCATACTCCCTACCTACTGGATGCAAACCCAAATCCCACCTCTAGAAAAGTGGATAGATACTAAAGGTGGATCAGTTGCACAGGTTTGAGGAAATGTCATCATGGGAAACCCGCACGCATACCACATTCCTTAAAAAGTGGCTCCCATGGTCGGCCTATAGGTCTCCCAACAGGGAAGTCACCCTGTGTTCAGGTCCCTAAGCCCCTTGGGCTAGGCCCCAGATATTGCTAGACGCTTTTAACTTGATCTTTTCATCAAGATTACTACCTCTTTCATTGAATACCACCCTATCATAACGTTAGGCCTCTCACCTACTATACTACACATTAGTCTATCACTAAGCTTCACTAGGTAGCCTTTGGCATACGGTAGTGACCCATAATCACTGCCCTCCCTCAATTCGCTTCCCATCCCACAGGATGCTGTATTCATCCCCAAATTGCTGGTCTGATCGACCACTCTCAATATGTATGTCCAACAACGCCATGTATCTGATTGTACCTGTACTCTTATTGTGCATATTTGCATGGCCTGCGTGCCTGTACCTGTAACCCTGTTACTTTTTGTTCTTTATTGAAAACCAATAAAAAAGTTAAATAAAAAAAAATACCTTCAAATTAAAGCTGACAGTCTCTAGTTTAAGCACACAAAAAATAATTAAATATTACATTGGCATAAGTATTCAGAGTTCAGACCCTTTATTCAGGACATAACGTATTTAAAGCACCTGTGATTACAGCCTCCAGTCTTCTTGGGTATGATATCATCAAGGTTTGCACACCTTGATTTGGATTCTTCTCTGCAAATCCTCTGAAGATCTGTCAGAATGGATGGGGACTATTGGTGGGCAGCCATTTTTAGGTCTCTCCAGAGATGTTTGATGGGGTTCAAGTCATGGCAATGGCTGAACCTCTCAAGGACATTCACAGAGTTGTTTGTTAGCCACTCCTGTGTTGTCTTGGCTGTGAGCTTAGTGTGATTGTTCTCTTGGAAGGTCAACTTTCTGCACAGTCTGAGGTCCAGAGAACTCTGGATCAGGTATTTATTAAAAAAAATATCTCTATATTTTGCTCCATTCAGGTTTCCCTCAATCCTGACCAGTCTTCCTGTCCCAGCCACTGAAAATACCCTGACAGCATAATGCTGCCACCAGAAGGCTTTACTGTAGGGATGGTATTGGCTAGGTGATAAGCAGTGACTGGTTTCCTTCAGACATAACACTTAAAATTGAGGCCAAAAAAATTAAACTTTGCTTTCATCTAACCAGAGATTCTTTTTTTATTTTATTTTTACAATTTTTTTTACAGTCCTTTATTTATTTATTTTTTTATATGTGGGCTTTTTGTGTGTCTTTTACTGATCAGAGGTTTTGTTCTGGCCACTCTACCATAAAGATCAAATTGGTGGAGTGTTGCAGTGATGTATGACCTTCTGGAAATTTCTGACATCTATACACAAGATCCTTGGAGCTTAGCCAGAGTGATCATTGGGTTCTTGGCCATCTCTCTTATTGCATTACTTATTAGGAGCTCTGGTTCAATTTAAGAATTATGGAAGCCATTGGGATCTTTCAATGCAACTGAACTTTTTGTAGCCTTTCCCAGATCTGTGTCTACACACAATCATGCATCTGGGCTGTACAGGCAGTTCTTTTCACATCATACTGTAAGGCTACTTTCACACTCGCATTTTGGCCATTTTTGAGATCCATCATGGGGTCTAACAAGTGGTCCAAAATGGATCCGTTTTTCCCGAATTCATTCTGAATGGAAAAGGATCTGCTCAGGAAGCATCAGTTTGCCTCCGATCAGTCTCCATTCCGCTCTGGAGGCGGACACCAAAACGCTGCCTGCAGTGTTTTGCTGTCTGCTTGACAAAACTGAGCTAAACGGATCCGTCCTGGCACACAATGTAAGTCAATGGGGACAAATCTGTTTTCTCTGACACAATCTGGCACAATAGAAAACAAATCTATCTCCCATTGACTTTCAAAGGAGTTCATGACGGATCCGTCTTGGCTATGTTACAGATATTACAAACGTATCCGTTCATGACGGATGCATGCAGTTGCATTATTGTAACGTATCCATTTTTGCAGATGTATGACGGATCAGCCCAAAATGAGGGAGTGAAAGTAGCCTTACGGTGGGTTCACACTAGCATTAAGGATTCCGTTATGTCTTTCCGTTATAACATGGTTATAATGGAAATTAACGGAATACATAAGAAGGAAGGACAAATCTGTTCTTCTGACCATAGACTTGTATTATGGTGGAATGCAAATCGGAAGCCTTTAAAAGGCATTCAGTTTGCTCTCCGTCCTAATATAAGTCTATGGAAATCAAAACGGATTCGTCTGGGTCCCGTTATGCAAGACGGAAAACAAAGTCCTGGCGACATGACTTTGTTTTTCGTCTTGCATAACGGGACCCAAACTGATCCATTATGCTTTCCCATAGACTTCTATTAGGAAGGAAAGCAAACAGAATGCCTTTTACAGTTTTCCATTTTGCATTTTGTCTGGGCATTCTGTTATTTTCCATTATAACCATGTTATAACGGAAAGCCATAACGGAATCCCTAAGGCTCCATTCACACGTCCGCATTTTTTTTCCGCACAAATGCGGAAAAGATGCAGAATATATGCGGACCCATTCATTTCAATGGGGCCGCAAAAGATGCGGACAGCATTCAGTATGCTGTCCGCATCCGCAATTCCGTACCGTTCCGCAATGCGGATCCATCAAATAAGTACCGCATGTCCTACTTTTGTCCGCAAATTGAAGTGAATGGGTCCGCAAAAAACGGATGACATGCGGAAAGATGTCAAATGTCATCCGCATGTCATCCGCAATTGTGGATCATGAATTGCGGATCTGCAGGAAATAGAAAAAGAATCCTGCCCCATGTGACCTTGATCTCCAGGGAGACAGGTGGCAGGAAGAGAGGATTCATCTTCAGAGCCGACCAGCACATATATCAGCAGACATTATGTGCAATTTTGAAGTAGAAAAACTGATAGTCCTCATACAAGAGAGGCCAGCCCTGTGGGATTCCAGGAGTGAAATATACCACGAACGGACCATCAAAGATCGTTCATGGAATGAAGTGTGCGTAGAGTTGCTGTCCACTGCATGGACCTCCGCATCAAAAGAAAAGCAAATTAAAATGCGTGAGCAAATACTTTACTTTAAAGTTATGTGTCTTTAATATTGTTTAATGCCATGCACACATGTGTATACCCAGCCTGCCAATACACACATTCATGTTGCATGGTGTGTGTATATGCAGCCTGCCATGCACACGTGTATACCCAGCCTGCCAATACACACATTCATGTTGCATGGTGTGTGTATACGCAGCCTGCCAATACACACATTCATGTTGCATGGTGTGTGTATACGCAGCCTGCCATGCACACGTGTGTATACCCAGCCTGCCAATACACACATTCATGTTGCATGGTGTGTGTATACGCAGCCTGCCATGCACACGTGTGTATACCCAGCCTGCCAATACACACATTCATGTTGCATGGTGTGTGTATACGCAGCCTGCCATGCACACGTGTATACCCAGCCTGCCAATACATACATTCATGTTGCATGGTGTGTGTATACGCAGCCTGCCATGCACACGTGTATACCCAGCCTGCCAATACACACATTCATGTTGCATGGTGTGTGTATACGCAGCCTGCCATGCACACATGTGTATACCCAGCCTGCCAATACACACATTCATGTTGCATGGTGTGTGTGTATACGCAGCCTGCCATGCACTAGCGTGCAGGAGTGCTTAGCGACATTGCTTGCTATGATGCCATGTGCTCCTGTACTTCAGAGCATGGCAGGCTGGGTATACATGTACCGTGCTCCATATATGTGTGTGTCACGACTTGTTCCATGAGTGCGCCATATGTCCAAGAAAAACACCGATTGTGTGTACATGTGATAAATGTCCATTTAAAGTTTTTTTAGCACAATTTTATAAATAAATATATTTTTTTTTATTACAGTTGACCAAATAAAAAAAAGGTGGTACACATGCCGGGATCAGTTCCGGAGAGAACTCAATAGTTCCCAAAAGAGCGGTGATGGAGCCAAACGCAAGAAGCCATATATGTTTACAAGGCAGCTCTAATTTCTCAAGCAAATAATGGAGTTAAGACCGTAAGTTTTTGGGTGCACCTTTCACCAGTTTGTACTCATTAAAATGTGGTACCTTACACAGTAGCACATGTCCCCTACATGTCATGTAGTAAGGAATCTTAATTATATCCTCTGTTGTGGTGCAGTAGTCCCCATTATATTTATGCGCCCTGTATGTAAATACCTAGCAGGGGAACAGGGAGGAGGAGACATCCGCTTTTCTCACAGGGTGATTCTTCTATCTGCCATTTAGGGTACATGTGCTACAGTGTAAGGTACCACATTTAAAGATTTTTAACTGTAGAACGGTACGATATTTATATTTTTTGTAATTTGTAATTTATATTTTTTTATTTTTTATTATAGAACGGTAGACAACTTAAGTGAAAATTCAGGTTCGCAGACCCCATCGGTAGAAGTGGCTGAGAGGCCACAAACTTCAACAATGGTGGAGGACCAACCACTGGTGATGGAACAACCAGAAGACACAGAAGAAGCCTCGTGTTCTCAGCTTCTGAGCACAGCAGAGCAAACGTCCGAAAATGTTGAAGTTCCTGAAATCTCTCCCAGCAACGAAGCTGCAGAGGAACCTGTTTGCCGTTCTTCTGGCAGACGAGCTAGAAGAGTCAATACCTATTCCGGTGTAGATCTCTGCCAACGAGTAGATATGATGGTGATGGAGTATCTAAACCGGAATCGGTCTGACGGGAAGGAAGAAATTACATTAAAAGGGCTTGCTCCTTGCTTCCACCGTGTGCCCGAAGAACGGCAAACACGTTGCGTTTCGGCTATTGCAATGCTAATGGACCTTTTTTCAGGCCCCCAGGAGCCACATCATCTGATGGACTATGTGATGAACGCCCGAAATGCCATGCTTCAGGTCAATCCCCATTCAAGTCACCGTCATGATCCCCCTATGGTCCAGCCTCCAGGCCCTTTCATGTGGGATTTATATGACCTTAAATTTTTTTGGGGGGTTTGTTTTGGTTTGTTATTAAAACATTTTTTTTACCTCTATGTAAATGTTTACCTCTATGTTATTTGTCACTATATAGTTTTATTTTATTTCATTTTAGTTTGAATTTAATATTGATGACCTATTATAAATTTAGGTCATTTGTATTAAAAATGGGCTCATGCACACCAAAGTTAATGCTTCTGTTCCATGCATTTGGTACCGCATTTTGTGGTCCCAAATACACAGAGAACTGAAGTTCTGCAGTTGGGACTGATCCAGACCCATTCTACTTGAATGAGTCTGTGATTCGTCCGTTCTGCATCACTGTGATTGAGGATCGATTCAAGTGAATGGATCCACATCAGTGAAGACCACAGGGACAGGTGCCCGTGTATTGCAAAATTGTAACGTGAGGGCTGCAATACTGCAAGGAGTAGGTTACGGTCATTTGCTTACAAAATACTATTTGGATCCATATTTTCATCCATGCTCAACCTGCGTGAGCAACAAAGGTTTTTAATGCTCAAATATTCTCCATTGCTATTTGCTTGTTAGTGCATGGAAAAGACTATTTAAAAAATTTAAAAGTTATGCAGATGTTTCTGGCAAGCAATGTTTTTGATGATGTCACTAGCTCAAATGGGCTGGCACTCGCATAGCCCTAGCCTTTTAACAGACCAGGTCAGCGCAGAAGTCTGCATATTAGTGCTATTGACATCACCAAACACAGTGCTTGGTAGAAGCATCTGCCCATCAGTGGAAATGTATTGGCCAAATAAGGAACCCATTGCCATGCCCGATAAAGTGATGTGCAAATTAGAGCATTGGAGTATGAAATGCTCTAATTCTCACATCGCAGTGTCTACATGGATGAAATCATGATGTAATATACTTACCTTTTGTGCATAGAAGGATTTTATCTGTGGATTGCGGCCCTGATTACGTCTGTTGTTGTCCTTGTTCAAAGCTGAACGCATAAATATACCATTTTATTAATAAAAATGGAACATGTTCGTGTTCAGCTGTGAGGACATGAACAAATCTAAAAGTTGGTTCAAAAAATGTAATAGACGTAATTAGAAATGAGGTATTAGAAGGTATTTACACCAATTTTTCACAAAAATTTGAGATATGGCACAATACCTCAGCCCGCAAGCCCACGTCAAGGGTCCTCATTATCTTGCGAGTCCCTAATCTAAACTAACAACAGGGGATCTAACTAAACTAAGGAATTTCAAATTTTCGAAAATTTAAACCAGATTCCAGCTGAAATCAGCGTCTTCCACGGATGGCATCCAACTGCCACGACAATGCCCCCTCAGGGCTGCAGAAGTAGTCGGCATAGAGTTCCCGAACAGCTAGTTCAGCTGTTCCAGGGCGTCCAGGCCGGCTCAGGTCTAAACTGACTGAAGATGTCATATTTAGGCCCAAATCTGCATCTGTTGAGGCATCGTGGATCCTGGTGAAGTTGTGTAGCAGTACACAAGCCTGTATCACCAGGGTGGCATTGTCTGGGTTCATCTGTATGGATGACATAAATACTCTCCACTTAGTGGACCGTATTCTGAAAGCACACTCCACATACCGACGGGCGTGAGTCAATCGATAGTTGAAGATGCGTTTCCTGTCATCCAGATCGCGTCTAGGGAAGGGACGCATCAGATGTGGTGCCAATGCAAATCCTTCGTCTGCCACGATCACAAATGGAGCCGGCGGACCTGCAGATCCAGGAAGTCTACTGGGCTCTGGCAGGGCAAGCTGGTTTGTCTGAAGCCGTTCACACATTCTGGAAGCACTAAAGATGCGGCTGTCTGAAGTGCTCCCATAGGCCCCGATATCCACAATTACAAACCTGTAGTTACTGTCAACAAGGGCCATCAGAACTACAGAAAAATATTGCTTGTAATTGAAGTACCGGGACCCTGAGTGAGGCGGCTTCTTCAGCTAAATACAAAAAAAGAAAGAAACCTAAGTGCAAACTTTCATTATAATATATTTATATTGAATCTATAGCAGTGGTAGCGAACCTATTGCATGGGTGCCAGAGGCGGCACTCGGAGCCCTCTATGTGGGCACCCACACCCTGGAAAAAGTATGAGTGTACCAATATGACCTTTCCTGCCATTCATCAGCGCAGGACGCACCATGAACAGCACAGGCAGCGGACTGAATGTAGACAGGCTATTATAGCTACTACATGAGAAAGTACATGAAAGATATACTATATTGGACTGTAGGATTCAGATTAACTTGCCACGTTGGCACTTTGCGATAAATAAGCGGGTTTTGGGGTTGCGGTTTTGGGCACTCAATCTCTAAAAGGGTCGCCATCACTGATATATAGTATCTAAAAATGACACATTCACTGACCTCAGGGTGACAAGCAACCGTTGTTCAGCAGATATGCAGCGCCTCATGCTGGTGTCCAGGAAATTAAGGTCAGGATGTAGAGAGACCAGCAGATGATCGAGTGCTTCCATGGACATCCGGCAATAGCTTTTGAACTTTATAGGGTCACGTCGCAGATCGTTGTATAACTTGTGAAATTGTCCTTTCTGAAGGCGCTGAGCAACAATGGGATGGACCCACTGCCGTCTCCTCTTCCTCCCCGATTCTTCATCCAGCATAGATGACTGCCGTCTGAATAGCCGAGAGAGAAGCCAGTAAAATAATATGTTATCCATGTCTTCTGCCATGATGATCGCTGGGAAATCGGTAGAAAACTATGCCAGCCAAGCAGAGGTTTCTTACACAGCTCTGAACGACACCAAAAGCACAATAAAATGGCGACTGTACTAGCACCATGTGCTCAGTTTTATATCCTTTTTTTTTTTTTTTATATGGTACCCTAGCAACATCTTTTCCGCCTTCTTTTTCTGATTTTTGTGGAAACACGGAAGCACAGAAAAGATGCGTATGCACCTTTGAAAAAAAAAAACGGAACACGGATCCGCAAAAAAACGGAACACGGATCCGCAAAAAAAAAGGAACGTAAATCTGGAAAGAAAATATACTGATGTGTGAATGTAGCCTAACACTAGTGTGAACCCACCCTTACTTGATTTTTGCTCTGAAATGCATTGGCAGCAGTGAAACCTTATACAGACAAGGGTGTGTATTTCCAAATTATGTCAAATCAACTGAATTTACTACAGATGGACACCAATCAAGGTGTAGAAACATCTCAAAGATAAATAAGAGAAATGGAAGGCCCCCAAGAGCTAAATTTCAAGTGTCTTAGCAAAGGATCTGAATACATATGTCCATGAAAAAGTTTAGTTTTCCTTTTTAAGACATTTTGAAAAATTTCTGAAATTCTATTTTCAATTTGTCATTATGGGGTATTGAGTGCAGATTAATGAGAGAAAACTTGATTTTCCTTTTGTATTTTAGAACAGGGTTGCAACATAAAAATATGTGAAAAAAGTGAAAGATTCTGAAGACTTTCAAAATGCACTGTATATTGCTACATAAAAACTTAACCACATATGTCAACGTATGCACACGTTTTTCAGAAGCTACATTAGTAAAAATGTTAACATAATGAAAGCAAATATTATTTACAAACCCCAAATAATGAAATTAACATCAAATCCCATAATTATCTAATAGCAGAATGATAAAGATCTAGTTGACACAGAAATGTTCAAACTTTCTTCAGAAATTTTAGTTTGTTATAAATGTTTCTTGTTTGCAAAAAAAAGTGTTGTTTTTGCATAGAACATATTTTCATAAAAAGGTTCCATGGTGTAGGATACTGAACAGTACTGTACATCTTAACAGTACTACATCTCAAAAGTCCGTAGACCATGATTGTCTGGTTTCATAAACTCCACCCGTCAAGTAGTCCATTCCATGAATGGAAACCTGTCATCTCCAAAGTAGTGAAAATCTACTTTCAGCAGTGTCACAGATATGTGACAACATTTTAGGAATCCAAAGAACACCAAGTAAAAGACACGGGAAAGGCAACAGAGAACATTAGATGTGAGAGATGTGCATCTACAGAAAAAGTCCATCTTTCATTTGTAAGCAGGGACATCACTTAAATTGTTTTTCCACCATTTAAATATTGATGATCTCCTCTCCTCCAGATAGTTGAGATTAGTAAAGGTTTTACACCTAGCACCCCCACTAAATTGTGACAGCCTCAGAAAGTATAACGGTGGACAAAGCCAGAAGCAGAAGACTATATCCGGTACTGTACGTGGTGGCCATGTTTTAGTTCACAGTTTATTCATTGCAATGTGATGCCATTAGTATGAGGCAGGAGTCTGATGTATTCATAAATACCAATACCAATGATTGACAGCTTTCTTTTAGTAATTGTAATAATGCTGCCAATCAGTGTCTGGGAGGGCAAGGGAGTCTGCATATACTGTACAGTAAAAGGATGGAAACATAGGATAGACAACATTGCAATGCAGTGGTTAAACTGAGTGCTGAGTGGTTAAAGGGACTGTCAGGTTCCATTTGTCATGCTTTTCCTTTGTTGATGTTTGCTTTTCTGTCTGTCTCTGTTCACACTCACCTTTTGTCTTTTTCTTGGTCTCCCCACTGTTTATGCATGTGTTTTTTCTTCACAGCTTTTCTCAGCAAAATGCAAATCACATGAATACTGCCAAGTGCCGGCAGCATCACTGGTTACCACATGGGGAATTTTCTGGCTCCCAGCAAGAAAGAGATAGTACTCAGCATTACTATATACAGAGTCAAAGCCCTGTTCTGTTACAGGGGCAGAATTGTGGCACCATAACAGTGTCACCACAACCCTGTTGGTGGCAAGAGGGTTAATAAAGGGGATCCAGACCTTTTCTAAAACAAAATAAAAATGCAGAAGCATGTCTACAGATCCGTAATCTGCATGTAGGGCATGCCCAGCAGAGCCGAGGAAACTCAAATGTGTCCTTTAATAGAAGGTGGCATTGTGTAATGTGTAACAGTGACCGCCTTTGGATACAGAAAGAAATGCTCCTGAAATACCACTTGCGAGAAAACTAAAAAACTAAAAAAGAAGAACTCAGACTGTGAAGTCATTGTATAGACTAGTTTTGAGTACAGTTGAGCGAACCCGAACTGCAAAGTTGCGAGTTCGGGGACCCAGACCCGGACCTGGAATTTTTCACTGAAGTTCAGGTTCGGGTTCGGTGTTCGGGTGATTTTATTATTTTCCGTTAGAACATGGTTATAACGGAAAATAATAGCATTCTTAAAACAGAATGCTAAATAAAATGTCTACTGAGGGGTTAAAAAATAAATAAAACTAATATCATCCACTTGATCGAGTAGCCGGTATCTTATTTTCCTCAGGACCTGCAAAAGAACCTGCGGTGACATCACCAAGCTCAATGGAAGTCAATGGGAGAACCCAAGCATTAAACCAGGCACCCCCTGCTCTGAAGAGGGGAGGGTGTCTGGTTCACAGGAAAAGGTCAGAAATTGATGGAAACACCACCAAAATGGTTCGGGAACAGCATCCGTCTTGATGCATCTTGGACTCCCAGGTCGCTGCTGGGAACAATGTTGTCCGAGTAGTACAGCACTTTTACAGACAGACAATAATAAGCCCAAAACCGAAGATAAAATAGATTTTAGCAAAAAAATTGTTAGGAAACATTCTTTCCTGTATATTTACTTGTATATAAAGTGCAAGTGCTGCCAAAAATTACAAGCAAGAGGCACTCCGATACAACCTGTATATCACAAAAAGTAGGGCCTCATTCACATTGTGGTACAATTGTTGAGGTAGTGGGACTTCTACACTCATAGAACCTATGTGCACTAAGTGAAAGGGCTGCCAAAAATTGCAAGAAACTGGCACTAAAATGCACCCTTTGTTACACATAAAGGAGGGCATCATACACACCCTTTAAAAATTATTATTGATGGCCTGCTGGTGACCCTCAAAAATATTTGGAGCAATGACCTGCTGAGTTGATTCTCTAAAATATTAGGGGTGAGGGTCTGCTGCTGAGCTGATCATCGAAAAAATTATGGTTGAGGGCCTGCTGTTGAGCTGACCCTCTAAAAGGTTGTAGGCCAGGGCCTGTAGATGAGCTGGCCCTGTAAAACATTATATGCGAGGGCCTGTAGGTGAGCTGACCCTGTAAAAGATTGTAGGTGAGGGTCTGTAGGTGAGCTGACCCTGTAAATCATTATATGCAAGGGCCTGCAGGTGAGCTGACCCTGTAAAACATTATATGCAAGGGCATTACATGCAACAAATAAGCATGTTGATATGATGGAAGAGGAGGAGGATGAGATAAGGAAGATTCAACCATATACCCTTTTTTGTGGTGGAAGGGATGCATGGGAATACAGTGTATTCAGTACATTATAAACAACACATTTAAAGTGCCTTTATGTTCATCAGATTTCCTCTGGTGGAGTCGATAAGTCAATCCAGGCCTTGTTCATATTTATAAGAGTCAACTTGTCAGCATTTTCAGTTGACAGGAAGATACATTTATCTGTTTTAATGCCACCAGCAGCACTAAATACCTGCTCAGACAAAGCTCAGGCATAGAGTGCCAGTTCGTGCCAAGTGTCCAGCTTGGACACCCAGTAGTTGTAAGGCACTGAGGGATCATTGAGGACGCTGACACGGACTGCTATGTACTCCTTCACAATCTTCCAAAATGTTTCCCTCCTTGTGACACTAGGCCGCGCATAAGGGTGAGGGTGCTGGCGGGGTGTCATGAAACTGTCCCAGGCTTTGGAGAGTGTTGCCCTGCCTCTGTTGGAACTGCTGTGTGTTACCCTTGTCTCCCCTCCTCCGTTGCCCAAGGAACTACGGACTCTGCCGCCAGCATTGTCAGATGGAAATTTTTGGAGCAATTTTTCAACAAGGACCTTCTGATATTGCACCATTTTGATCATCCTCTCCACCAGAGGAATAAGGGATGAGAAGTTCTCTTTGTAGCAGGGATCAAGAAGGGTGAAGTAATCAGTAATCCGTGTTGTCTAAAATGTGTATATCTTGCGGGTCACAGGAAAGGCAGCATAACATGAAGTCAGCCATGTGTCCCAGAGTACAAACAGGCAAGACTTTGTTGTTGTCATCAGGAGGATGACTCTCAATCTCCTCATCCTCTTCCTCCTCTTCTGCCAACCCTTGTAGAACAGATGGAAGTAAAATTCCATGGGTACTACCCTCTGTAGCGGAGGCAAACGTCTCCTGCTCCTCCTCCTCTTCATTGTCCATTTCGCGCTGAGAATACGAACTGAGGGTGGTCTGGCTATCACCCCGTGTAATGTCTTCCCCCATTACCACCTCTTCCACATGCAAAGTGTCGTCCTTAATTGTGAGCAGCGAGAGTTTGTGTAGACACAGAGGTGGGATGGTTACGCTGATAATAGTGTTTTTGCCGCTCACCATATGTGTTGATTCCTCAAATTTCCTTAAAACCTCACAAGGGTCAGACATCCATGCCCACTACTTGCTTGTGAATAGTAGTGATGAGCGGCAGGGGCTATATACGAATTTGCAATATTTCACAAATATTTTGTAGAATATTCGTCATATATTCGCAAATTTCAAGAACTCAAGATTATTTTATTGAATGCGATAAATTGACAATGTAAAAGTCGCATAATGCGAGTTCGGAACGCGAAATACAGGTGTGGGTCACTTTGGCTACATTTTGCTAGCTGGTATAAGTTTCCTGAAACTGGAGAAAATGGTTGACACAGCAGGACATCAGAAAAGCTTTATATTCAGTGCTCCAATATATTTGCGATTATGCTAATCAGCAGTGATTAGAATATTTTATCACATTACGTGCAACGTCACTGTCAACAGCGGACACCGTCTACGGAAAAAGTACACTGGATGTCACAGATATTTTTTGGATGCGCACACTTTAGACAGGTGATGTGGCAGGTGATTTTTTTATTAACAGAACACCCGGTAACTCCAACTATGTACTTTTTACCGAAGGTACATAAAAACTTGCAACAGCCGCCTGGGAGACCAATTGTCTCCGGGATTAACAGCATAAATGACGCAATATGCAAATACATTGAACATCACTTACACCCCTATGTTGAAGAGTTATTCTCATATTTAAAGGACACCACTGACGTACTCCGGTAGATCGAAGATCTGCACTTGGACTCAGACATGCTCCTGGCCACCTGTGATGTGGAGTCGCTATATACTTCCATAAAACATGAAGATGGCTTGAGGGCAACTAACTTTTTTCTACAGACTTCAAACATGCCTACCAAAAAACGTAAGTTCATTATGGCCCTATTAGAATTTGTGCTAACACACAATTTCTTCATGTTTGGAGGTCTCCATTTCCTACAGCTCCAGGGGACAGCGATGGGGGCGTCTTGTGCGCCCTCTTACGCTAATCTGTTCCTGGGGCTGTGGGAAAGGGAAATCCTCCAGACTGAAGTAACATCATTGGCACAGAAGGTGCAATATTGGGGCAGATATATTGACGATCTGCTGATCATATGGCAGGGCACCAATGAGGAATTCGACAGATTCATGAATCAATTGAATAGAAATGATCTAAACATCCGACTGACCTCTACCACGAGTCAAACGGAGGTGGAGTTCCTGGATATTAGAATCTGCGTGGGTGAGAATGGTAAAATAGTGACAGACCTATATAGAAAACCCACTTCCGTTAACAGCATACTATCGGCTGACTCAGCACATCCAAAAAGATTGATTGAAAATATCCCCGTGGGGCAGTTTCTGAGGGCCAGACGGATATGTTCCTCAGAGCATTTGTTTGAAAATCAAGCAACAGACCTACGTCATAGATTTCAGGCGCGTAACTACACTGAGAGATCAATTGAAAGAGCATATAGACGAGCGAGCTCATCGAAACGTTCAAGTCTGTTGCAAGGTAAGAGACCAGGGGGAAACACGGAGGAGATCAGATTCATAACAGCATTTAATAGCAGGAACAAAGAGATCACCCAGATACTTGATAGACACTGGGAGATCCTAAAACTCGACCCCGGTCTGAAGGATCAATTGAAACAACATCCGAGTATTACCTTTAGAAGGGGCAAAAATCTAAGGGATCATCTGGTAAAGAGTCACTATGTAATACGCCCCCCCAACCCCTTTGGTTCAAAAGGCCCACGATGGGGAAATAAACCCTGTGGAAAATGTGTTGCATGCACAAATATGGACAGAAGTGACATCTTTTGGGACATGTCCCATAAGAAAGAGTACAAAATCACTCACCCCATCGACTGTACAACGGTGGGGGTAATCTACTGGGCCATATGCCCCTGCGAAAAAATCTATGTGGGGATGACCTCTCGACAGTTTAAAAAACGGATCCGTGAGCATGTGCTAGCGATTGAAGCTGCACAGGAGGTAACTGATGTACAACTGCTAACAACCATACCAAGACACTTTAAAGCTGAACATGCTTGCGATGGATCAGCTCTACGCTTTCGAGGGATTGATCATGTTATGATCTCCCAAAGAGGTGGGAATTGGAAGAAACTACTGGCCCAGCGAGAGACACGCTGGATATATACGTTGAAAACCATGGCCCCTGTGGGATTAAATGATTATAACAGCTATACTCCATTTCTCTAGATTATCTTCCCTCCTATTGATATTCCGAAGTCTGGATCATCACAGAACCACCAGGTAGGATTGGTTCATTTTAATCATTGCTAGTTACGTGAGGTAATGATGTATATTTTTGTGTCCTTTTAGCAGTGATTTGGTTATGTCCTTGTTTCTTGATATGAATGTTTGACTGCTTTTTGTTGTTGCAGCCATACGGTGGTTCTGTATCTGTATCATTGTTTTTTAATACATTACTGATCTCTTATATATTTATCCCTGTTTTCCCGTGGATCCTGGTCTGTCTCAGCATGGTTTAAAGATCTAGACAACATACAATTGGGTTCCCTGGCCAATGGATGTGGTTGAGAGACATCTACAGCATCAAATAAGTAATATGAGAGAAAGAAAAAAGAAAAAAGGAGAAAAAGCGAAGTAATATATAAAAAGGAAGAAAAGGAATATAGGAAAATAGAGAGAAATGAAGAAAAATGCTGTGGAGAAGACTAAGGTGGCCTAGACTCTCCCATCCATGGAAGTCCTTTGAGGACGCATATGATGGTTCTTTCTCTAGATAGAATCGATCGAATGGGGCATATGCGATACTGGATTTCATACATCTATGGTGATGATACATGAATGGACGAGCTGGGTTCTGGATACCATCAATGTAACCCTTGTTATAGCACGCGCACTGGCACTTTCTCTAACACCTCTTCCTGTCTCTGTCCTTCACTTTTTTATTTGAGCACATGCACAGGCACTTTGAGTATTGATGGTATCAGAACACACCTGGTCTTAGGGGTGTCATGGGAGGTGGGGGTCGGTATAGCATCAACTGGATCCCAGCTTTCAAGATAATGGCTGGGGGACCTGGATACTTCAAACACCTGACCTCCATAAAAGTACTCATAGCTTATATACTCATTAGCTTTATTCACTAATTAGGGTGTATGCTATACTTGGTGTATCATTAGGATGCAACTTACAGTATAGGGTATTAAGAAAATGTATTTACACTGTAGCACTTTATTTTAGTGCTCTCTGCCTAATTTATGGGGATTGGCAGTAATGCCACTATGCAGTTTGTTATACCTTTCATTTTCCACATTGGTAGGATAATAATGATTTATACATGCACGCGTCACTTTGATTATTTGGAGATGTTTACTCCAACTTTTTATATATGTAAATATGGAATTTTTGATATATCATATACATATGTGTGTACGATAAGTTTGCTGTACTAGTATCATTTTCTCACTATTAGTAATTGTCTATACTTGCGCTGATAATATATAACTGACCCTGGACTGTGTCCGTAATAAAACAGTTAAAGTTGTGAGATACAACTGGGCGATCATGTGACCCTCCTCATGACTCAGTTGCCAGTTGCTAGGAAACAAGGCTGATGCAGAGGCACGGTGTCAATACAGGGGTGACTGTCACTCTCTGGCGCCACCGGCCGTTGCAGCTGAGACATGACTGCGGATCGCGTGACGGCACTGGACCACCTGTGATGCCACTACGATCGATATATGCAACCTGTGGGAGCGATATGAGGTGAAGCGAGATCTTGGATGGAGTAGTGTTCGGGACTTAGGATTGAATGGTGCCGCAGTATGCACCTGGAGAGAGGAATGGGCGGTGCTGATGCCAGTATGATCAGGTGACTGATGACGAGACTGAAATACGACTGACCATTGGCTTGGACACGTCCCCCATGACTAGGAAGTGACTGATCTGTCTAACTATGGACAGCTGAGTGAGTGTGTGCTGATTGGATGGTTATGGATGCCTGGAGTATATAGGAGATCAGTATGGAGTAGTCTAGTAGGCCCCAAGAGGAAGCATTCTGCGAAACGATCGTCGGGCGGCGGTTCCAGACCAGGGTCAGTAGGAATTTCTCTGCATTTGCACTTTAAACTGTGTTTTTTTCCCCCCCTCCCCCTTTGCAGTCTCCGCTGGATGTGGGTGGCATTCTGACTCACACTCCTCTAGATGTTAGGAGTGTCTATATATATGTTCTGGATGCCTTTTTTGCCATATGTGCCCCACCTAGCTGATACTGCTTCATGGTGTATGGGGGGATACTAGTCCCTTAGTGGTTTGGAGCCTACTCTGTTTTATACAATTATTGTAACACTGTTGTGTTCTCAGTATGCACTGCTTTCTATATGTGTTTTAATTGATATACCAGCTTGTATGTTGGATATCCAATAAAGATATTTAATTAGAATTATTCTTTGTGTGGCTGCTCTTTGAGCTATATAGGTGCTGATACGAATAACTCCACGCGAGATATTTATGATATATTTGTTTTTGGTGTTTCATGATTTTGGCCTGTTGTATTACAGAAGATCGGATAATGGATTTTAGATCACGTGATCAAACTTGGAAAACCCAAGTAGAAGCAGTGTTTGCTGGGAGCGCGAGCGGTGGTGATGATCCAGGACTAAGAAATATGAGGGAACTAAAAGTGTGCTTTAAAAATCTGCAGCACAAAAGATTGAGAACATGGTGGAATAAGGCCACCCTGGAGCAATATATAGCTAAGTCTTTAATCCCCAGGGGCCTCAGGGTTCAAATATTCCCGTCTTTTGGAAGGGAAGAAAGTGAGTTTTGCTCAAGATGGGAGGCGGCTTGCAACACCTGCTCAGGTACCCTGATGCAATTGATAATTGAGCTAAATAATAAAACACTCAACTCAATAGAAAAAGAAATTGACGACACTGAGATACAACTGACTCAGAATATGCCAATAACTGAATGGGAAGTATATAAGAAGGAAATAGACACCTCTTTCCTGACTTGGGAAAATCAGATCAAGATGACAAAATCTAAGAAATTACAAAGGGACCGTACGGACTTTGAAAATAACAGAGTGTATCGGTGGAAGAACACTGAAATAAGGAGCCGTTCCAGAGTGACCTCTCTGTCTTCGGTGACATCTAGAAGCGAGGACGAGTCTACGGGACCTCAGGGTTTCAGGAGATACCCGCAACGTTTCATGAAACGGAAAAATGAGGAACCTCAAAATCTAGGGGGAAAGAGACGCATGGATCCGACCCGAAACACCCAGCAGGTAATTAATTTATCCACACATGTGCTGACACAAGATCAGACTAATATCCTGAAAAAAGGATTGTCTTTTTCACCATCTAGTAATCTGGATCTCTTCTCTACAGTGAAAGACGTGCAACTATTTGCACGCAAATTGGTTTTAAAGAAGTTATTCAAACAGAGAGAGGACCCAAACTTTCCATCACGAGCAGAGCAGGAGGCCCTATCCACTCTTGTGGAGTTACTTGACGAACAGGAGACTGCTGACCAAATGGGTGAGTTTCCGAAACGGTTAAAACCGAAGTCGGGAAAATTTCCACCGATTTCCTTATTTCCTAATGTTGAGCTCTTTGTCCAACTGGTCTGTAGAGACTTAGAAAAAATCTCTGCAGAGGGGGAGTATGATAACTGCACTGGGGGCGAAAAGAAAGCAATAAGAGAATTGAAAGCCTGGAATGATGTGATCATAAAAGGGGCGGATAAGGGAGGTAATATAGTAATCTGGCCCCGTAATGCATACGAAAAGGAAGCTTGGCGCCAATTGAATGACCATAGATGCTATAAGAGGCTGACATTCAACCCAACCCTGAAATTCCGGGATGAGTTGAATGTCATCCTGGAAGAGGGAGTGACTGAGGGTGTCATCACTAGACAGCAGATGTCCTTCTTATTAACAGAACATCCGGTAACTCCAACTATGTATTTTTTACCAAAGGTACATAAAAATCTGCAACAGCCGCCTGGGAGACCAATCGTCTCCGGGATTAACAGCATAAATGACGTAGTATGCAAATACATTGAACATCATTTACATCCCTATGTTGAAGAGCTATCATCATTTTTGAAGGACACCACTGACGTACTCCGGAAGATCGATGATCTGCACTTGGATCCAGATATGCTCCTGGCCACCTGCGATGTGGAGTCGTTATATACTTCCATAAAGCATGAAGATGGTCTGAGGGCAACAGACTTTTTTCTACAGAACTCAAACATGCCTACCAAAAAACGTAAGTTCATTATGGCCCTATTAGAATTCGTGTTAACACACAACTTCTTCATGTTTGGAGGTCTCCATTTCCTACAGCTCCAGGGGACAGCGATGGGGGCGTCTTGTGCGCCCTCTTACGCTAATTTGTTCCTGGGGCTGTGGGAAAGGGAAATCCTCCAAACTGAAGTAACATTACTGGCACAGAAGGTGCAATATTGGGGCAGATATATTGACGATCTGCTGATCATATGGCAGGGCACTAATGAGGAATTCGACAGATTCATGAATGAATTGAATAGAATGACCTAAACATCCGACTAACCTCTACCACAAGTCAAACGGAGGTGGAGTTCCTGGATATCAAAATCTGCGTAGGGTGAGAATGGTAAAATAGTGACAGATCTATATAGAAAACCCACTTCCGTTAACAGCATACTATCGGCTGACTCAGCACATCCAAAAAGATTGATTGAAAATATCCCTGTGGGGCAGTTTCTGAGGGCCAGACGGATATGTTCCTCAGACCATCTATTTGAAAACCAAGCAACAGACCTACGTCATAGATTCAGGCGCGTAACTATACTGAGAGATCAATTGAAAGAGCATATAGACGAGCGAGCTCATCGAAACGTTCAAGTCTGTTGCAAGGTAAGAGACCAGGGGGAAACACGGAGGAGATCAGATTCATAACAACATTTAATAGTAGGAACAAAGAGATCACCCAGATACTTGATAGACACTGGGAGATCCTAAAACTCGACCCCGGTCTGAAGGATCAATTGAAACAACATCCGAGTATTACCTTTAGAAGGGGCAAAAATCTAAGGGATCATTTGGTAAAGAGTCACTATGTAATACGCCCCCCCAACCCCTTCGGTTCAAAAGGCCCACGATGGGGAAATAAACCCTGTGGAAAATGTGTCGCATGCACAAATATGGACAGAAGCGATATCTTTTGGGACATGTCGCATAGGAAAGAGTATAAAATTACTCACCCCATCGATTGTACAACGGTGGGGGTAATATACTGGGCCATATGCCCCTGCGAAAAAATTTATGTGGGGATGACCTCGCGTCAGTTTAAAAAACGGATTCGTGAACATGTGCTAGCGATTGAAGCAGCACAGGAGGTAACTGATATACAACTGTTAACAACCATACCAAGACACTTTAAAGCTGAACATGCTGCGATGGATCAGTTCTACGCTTTCGAGGGATCGATCATGTTATGATCTCCCAAAGAGGTGGGAACTGGAAGAAACTACTGGCCCAGCGAGAGACACGTTGGATATATACGTTGAAAACCATGGCCCCTGTGGGATTGAATGATTATAACAGCTATGCTCCATTTCTCTAGATTATCTTCCCTCCTACTGGTACTTCGAAGTCTGGATCATCACAGAACCACCAGGTAGGAATGGTTCATTTTAATCATTGCTAGTTACTTGATGTAATGATGTATATTTCTGTTTCTTTTTAGCAGTGATTTGGTTTTGTCCCTGTCCTTTGATACCAGTGTTTGGCTGCTTGTTGTCCTTGCAGCCACGCGGTGGTTCTGTTTTTGTTATTTGTTTTTAATATGGTTACTGATCTCCTTTATATCCCCCCCCTTCTTTTTCGACTCTGGTCTGTCTTAGTATAGCTTGAAGGTCTGGATAACATGCATTGGGTTCCCTGATCGATGGAATGTGTTGAGAGATACCCGCAGCATCAAATATGTAATATGAGAGAAAGAGGAAAAAAGGAGAAAAAAAGAGACGATATAAAAAAGGATGAAAGAGAAAAGGAAAATAGAGAGAAATAAAGAAAAATGCTGTGGAGATGATTAAGGTGGTCTGGATTCTCCTACCCATGGAAGCCCCTGAGGACAGATATTATGTTCTTTCTCTACATAGAGTCAGAGAATCGATCGAGAGGTGCTTGAATGGGGCATATGCTGTGTTGGATCTCATATGCCTATGGTGATGAAATATGAATAGACGAGCTGGGTTTGGATACCATCAATATAAATCTCCCCTATAGCACTGGCACTGGCACTCTTCCAACACTTCTTCTTCTGTCCGTCACTTTTTCATTTGAGCACATGCACTGGCACTTTTATTATTGATGGTATTGGAACACACTTGGTCTTAGGGGTGTTATGGGAGGCAGGGGTCTGTATAGCATTAACTGGATCCCACTTCTCAATCTAATGGCTCGGGTGCTTGGATACCTCCATGTTTATATCTGATGATGGTAGACAAACACCTGACCTCTAAAAAGTATATTCACTGGCTTTACATATCAGGATGATGCAATTTATATTATGTGGCATCAATATGATGCAACTCACACTATATGGCATTAAGATGATGCAATTTACACTATAGCATTTTAGTCTGAATGTTTTCTACTTAAATTATGGGGTATGGCAGTAATGCCACTACAATTAATGAATGCAGTCTTTTATATTATTTAATTTATATCATTCTCACTATGTTGTTATAATAATTATATGCACGCGTCACTTTGATCACTTGGAGATATTCACTCCAATCTTATGTCTATGTAAATATTTAATTAATTTTTTTGATATATATACATATAGTTAATGATAGTTATCCTTATTAACATCATCTTCATCATATTTAAATGCCTATTCTTGCGCTGATAAATATATGACTGACCCTGGGCTGTGTCTGGAAACAATAACATTTGAAGCTGTGTGATACAATTGGTCCGATCATGTGACCCGCCTCGTGACTCAGTTGCTAGGAAACAATTGGTCCGATCATGTGACCCGCCTCGTGACTCAGTTGTTAGGAAACAAGGCTGACGCAGAGGCACGGTGTCAATACAGGGGGTGATGTCACTCTCTGGCGCCACCGGCCGTTGCAGCTGAGACATGATGCGGATCGCGTGACGGCACTGGACCACCTGTGTGCCACTTACGATCGAATATATGCAACCTGTGGGAGCGATATGTAGGTGCAGCGAGATCTTGGATGGAGTAGTGTTCGGGACTTAGGATTGAATGGTGCCGCAGTATGACCTGGAGAGAGGAATGGGCGGTGCTGATACCATATGATCAGGTGACTGATGACGAGACTGAATACGACTGACCATTGGTTGGGCATGTCCCCCATGACTAGGAGTGACTGATTTGCTTAACTATGGAAAGCTGAGTAAGTGTGTGCTGATTGGATGGTTGCGGATGCCTGGAGTATATAGGAGATCAGTATGGAGTAGTCTAGTAGGCCCCAAGAGGAAGCATTCTGCGAAACGATCGTCGGGCGGCGGTTCCAGACCAGGGTCAGTAGGAATCTTTTTGCATTGCACTTTAAACAGTCTTTTTTTCCCCCCCTCTTCCCTTGCAGTCTCCGCTTGATGTGGGTGGCATTCAGACCTACACTCCCTTAGATGTTTGGAGTGTACATGTATGCTCTGGATGCCTTGATTGCTATATGTGCCCCACCTAGCTGATACTGCTCTACTGTGTATGGGGGGATACTAGTCCCTTAATGGTTTGGAGCCTACTCTGTTTTTATACATTTATTGTAACACCGTTGTGCTCTCAGTATGCACTGTCTTTTGTATATGTTTTTTAACTGATATACCATCTTTTGTGTTGGATATCCAATAAAGAATATTTAATTGGAATTATTCTCTGTGTGGTTGCTCTCTGAGCTATGTAGGTGTTAATACGAATAACTCCATGCGAGATATTTATGATAGAGTTGTTTTTGGTGTTTCACAGGTGATGTGGCGCAGCTAATGTCACTGTCCACAGCGGACACCGTCTACGTAAAAAGTACACTGGATGTCACAGATTTTTTGGGATGCGCACACTTTACACAGGAGATGTGGCGCAGCTAATTTCTCTGTCTGCAGCGGCCTAACTATTGCACTCTATTTAGTGCAGGATGCGCTAAAAATAGATATTGCTGTCACACACAATAGTCCTTAAAAGGACTTTTGGGTGTGTAAAGGTTTTGCTATTTAGCACAGTTTGCACTAAAAATAGATATTGCTGCTGCCACACACAATAGTCCTTAAAGGGCTTCTGTCAGCCCACTAAACCGTTTTATTTTTTTGGTTAATAATAATCCCTACACTGCGAGCTCCCTATACATAAGCTAAATATTCATTTTGGTTCTGTAGATTTTGTTAAAAAGCTATTTTTATAATATGTAAATTACCTTGCTACCAGCAAGTAGGGCGGCTGCTTGCTGGTAGCAGCCGCATCCTCCTCTCATAATGACACCCCCTCCGCTGTGTGATTGACAGGGCCAGGGAACGGGATCGTTCTCTGCTGGCCCTGTTTAAATTCAAAATATCGCGCCTGCGCCGTACCTGTCTTTAATCGGCGCAGGCGCACTGAGAGGCTCTCTCGGCCGCTCCATCCTCAATGCGCCTGCGCCGGATGTAGATGTGACACATTGAGGATGGAGGCGCATTGAGGATGGAGCGGCCGAGAGAGCGGCCGCCTCTCAGTGCGCCTGCGCCGATTAAAGACAGGTACGGCGCAGGCGCGATATTATAAAAATAGCTTTTTAACAAAATCTACAGAACCAAAATAAATATTTAGCTTATGTATAGGGAGCTCGCAGTGTAGGGATTATTATTAACCAAAAAAAAATAAAAAATGGTTTAGTGGGCTGACAGAAGCCCTTTAAATGGACTTTTGGGTCTCTGAAAAGTTTTTCTAATCAAAATATTCCTATATCACTCCCTAGACTGTCTGTCCCTTCCTCAGCACAGCTCTCGCTGACTAATTCTGAGCTGAACATGCGTCATTGATTGCTATATAGCCCCCGATGACGCGTTCCGACCAGCCAATCAGTGTAATGCTAGTAACCAACATGTCTACGGAATTACAGTGAGGGCAGTGTTTATTGGCTGTTCCGCAGCCAAGAAGTGTGCGGGGAGGAGACTCGAGCATTGTGCTCGAGCACATGCGGAATTCGGCCGAATACCGCCATGTGCCAAGCATTGAGATGCTCGAGCCGAACTGGTGTTTGATCGAGCATGGCGACAGATTACTCGGAGGGGCTGGAGACGATCCAGCGGTCATGGTCCATATCGGAACCAATGACAAAGTAAGAGGTAGGTGGAGAGTCCTTAAAAATGATTTCAGGGATTTAGGTCAAAAGCTGAGGGCAAGGACCTCTAAGGTAGTTGTCAGTATGGGATCTGCATCTCCACTGCAGGGTGGCAGATCGCTGTCTACACATTGCAGCACTATGGGTCCCAGTACTGGCTTACCTTGTAGGAGACGCAGGTGCCCGCCAGCATACCGTCGCATCCGTCCTCTTTGCCAGGTGTCATCTGATGAGCTATAGCACGCGCGCGCGCACCTCTCCCTTTCTTATAGGAGTAGGCAGCTGGTTCCTGATTACCATCCCCACCCGAAGGCGGGACTAGTTGTATTTAAGGCAGCTTCACTCATCATGAAGTGCCCAAGCGTGGTTGTTGTACCTCTGGACTCCCGCTGAAGCACTCCACTGTGTCTGTTTGTTGGATTTCCTGGATTCTGACCTCCGCTTCATTTGACTACGCATCTGCCTGCTGTCTGTTTATTGGACCTCCTGGATTATAGACCTCTGCACTGCCTGACAACGCATCAGTCCATCTCTTCCTGTAAGTCTGCCTGGATCCAGTCCCTGCACTGCCTATGAGACTGCTTATATCTGCACTGCCTGATTATGCATCTGCCCATGTAAAGTCTGCCTGGATCCAGACCCTGCGCTGCCTCTGAGACTGCTTATATCTGCATGCTATATTACTCTGAACTTTGTGTTGCCTGTATCTGTCAAGTGACTTTTTGAATACTGTCTGCCAGTAAAGACCATCTGTTACTTTATTCTGCCTTTGTTGGACTCTGTTCACACTACTGCAGGTAGCTGCATTCAAGGTAACAGGTGCAGACACCAGGGTCCTGTCTCTGAGAGTCAGCAGTCTGCGATATTGGACTAATTCCAGTCCTCTATCAGCTGACACAGAGGATCCACATCCTCTGGTCGTAACAGTAGTATTTTCCGAAATACTGCCTGTACCACGAGCCACACAAGAAAGGCAACGGGAGATTAGGGAGATTAACAAGTGGCTCAAGAACTGGTGTAGGAAGGAGGGGTTTGGGTTCCTGGAGAACTGGGCCGATTTTTCTATCGGCTACAGGCTCTATCGTAGGGACGGGCTGCACCTCATTGGGGAAGGGGCAGCTGTGCTGGGGAGAAAGATGGCTAGAAGGTTGGAGGAGTGTTTAAACTAGGGACTGGGGGGGAGGAAAATTACATTATAGGAGGGGAAGATAGGGCAGATAGAGACCGGGGGCAAGGTAGTGGGACTGGGGGAGGAATGGAAGGAGGGACTTGAACAGTTCAGAAGGAAAGGTGTAGGGTAAAAAATATACATAAACCTCTCAAATGTATGTATACTAATGCCAGAAGCCTGACTAATAAAACTGGGGAGTTGGAATTACTGATGTGTGAGGAGAACTATGACATAGTGGGAATAACTGAAACATGGCTGGATGATAGCTATGACTGGGCAGTTAATGTACAAGGTTACAGTCTGTTAAGAAAGGATCGTCAAAACCGGAGATGGGGAGGGGTTTGCCTTTATGTAAAGTCTTGTCTAAAGCCCACACTCCGCGAAGATATAAATGAGGGACATGAACATGTGGAGTCACTGTGGGTAGAGATACATGGAGCTAAAAACAACAATAAATTACTAGGAGAATTAATAGGAGTTTACTATAAACCATCTAATATACCAGAGTCCACAGAAAATCTACTACTAAACGAGATAGACGAGGCGGCAAATCATAATGAGGTGGTTATTATGGGGGACTTCAACTACCCAGATATAGACTGGGAAAATGAAACTTGTATATCTCATAAGGGAAACAGGTTCTTGGCAATGACCAAAGACAATTACCTCTCCCAACTGGTTCAGGACCCGACTAGAGGGACGGCCATACTGGACTTAGTATTAACCAATAGGCCTGACAGAACAACAGACGTGCAGGTTGGGGGACACCTGGGAAATAGTGACCATAAAGTAATAACCTTCCAATTATCATTCAAAAGAGCGTTTCTACAGGGAGGAACAAAAATACCAAACTTCAAAAAAGCTAAATTTAGCCAACTAAGAGAGGCCATAGGCCGAACTAACTGGGACAAAGTCCTCAAAATAAAAATACAGCCACAAAATGGGATATCTTTAAAAGCATCCTAAAATCTCATTGTGAGAGGTACATACCGTATGGGAATAAAAGGTTAAGGAACAAAAAGAAACCAATGTGGATAAATAGAACTGTAAAGAAAGCAATAAATGACAAAAAGAAAGCATATAATTCACTGAAACAGGAGGGTAGCACGGAAGCACTGAAAAACTATAAGGAAAAAAATAGAACATGTAAAAAACAAATAAAAGCGGCCAAACTAGAGACCGAGAGATTAATTGCCAAAGAGAGTAAAACTAACCCTAAAATGTTCTTCAATTATATAAATGTTAAAAAGTATAAATCTGAAGGTGTCGGCCCTTTAAAGAGTAATGAGGGGGAAGTCGCAGAGAGCGATGAGGAGAAAGCAAAGCTGTTAAATATTTTTTCTCCAATGTATTCACTGAGGAAAATAAACTGTCAGATGACATGCAGAATGCAAAAATAAATTCCCCATTAAAAGTGTCCTGTCTGACCCAGGAAGAAGTACATCAGCGACTTAAAAAGATTAAAATAGACAAATCGCCAGGACCGGATGGCATACACCCCCGTATCCTAAAGGAATTAAGTAATGTCATAGCCAGACCCTTATTTCTGATATTTGCAGACTCTATACTGACAGGGAATGTCCCACAGGATTGGCGCATGGCAAATGTGGTGCCAATATTCAAAAAGGGTCCAAAAACAGAGCCTGGAAACTATAGGCCGGTAAGTTTAACATCTGTTGTGGGTAAACTGTTTGAAGGTTTACTGAGAGATGCTATATTAGAGCATCTCAACGGAAATAAGCAAATAACGCCATATCAGCATGGCTTCGTGAGGGATCAATCATGTCAAACTAATTTAATCAGTTTCTATGAGGAGGTAAGTTCTAGACTTGACAGCGGCGAATTGATGGATGTCGTGTATCTGGACTTCTCCAAAGCTTTTGACACTGTACCACATAAAAGGTTAGTATATAAATGAGAATGCTCGGACTGGGAGAAAACATCTGTATGTGGGTAAGTAACTGGCTCAGTGATAGAAAACAAAGGGTGGTTATTAACGGTACACATTGAGATTGGGTCACTGTCACTAGTGGAGTACCTCAGGGGTCAGTATTGGGCCCTATTCTCTTCAATATATTTATTAATGATCTTGTAGAAGGCTTGCATAGTAAAGTATCAATTTTCGCAGATGACACTAAACTGTGTAAAGTAATTTACACTGAAGAGGACAGTATACTACTACAGAGGGATCTGGATAGATTGGAGGCTTGGGCAGATAAGTGGCAGATGAGGTTTAACACTGACAAATGTAAAGTTATGCACATGGGAAGGAAAAATGCAAGTCACCCGTACATACTAAATGGTAAAACACTCGGTAACACTGACATGGAAAAGGATCTAGGAATTTTAATAAACAGCAAACTAAGCTGCAAAAACCAGTGTCAGGCAGCTGCTGCCAAGGCCAATGAGATAATGGGTTGCATCAAAAGGGGCATAGATGCCCGTGAGGAGAATATAGTCCTACCACTTTACAAATCATTAGTCAGACCACACATGGAGTACTGTGTACAGTTCTGGGCTCCTGTAAACAAGGCAGGCATAGCAGAGCTGGAGAAGGTCCAGAGGAGGGCATCTAAAGTAATAACTGGAATGGGGCAACTACAGTACCCTGAAAGATTATTAAAATTAGGGCTATTCACTTTAGAAAAAAGACGACTGAGGGGAGATCTAATTAATATGTATAAATATATCAGGGGTCAGTATAGAGATCTATCCCATCAGCTATTTATCCCCAGGACTGTGACTGTGACGAGGGGACATCCTCTGCGTCTGGAGGAAAGAAGGTTTGTACACAAACATAGAAAAGGATTCTTTACGGTAAGAGCAGTGAGACTATGGAACTCTCTGCCTGAGGAGGTGGTGATGGTGAGTACAATAAAGGAATTCAAGAGGGGCTTGGATGTATTTCTGGAGCGTAATAATATTACAGGCTATAGCTACTAGAGAGGGGTAGTTGATCCAGGGAGTTATTCTGATTGCCTGATTGGAGTCGGGAAGGAATTTTTTATTCCCCTAAAGTGGGGAAAATTAGCTTCTACCTCACAGGTTTTTTTTTTGCCTTCCTCTGGATCAACTTGCAGGATAACAGGCCAAACTGGATGAACAAATGTCTTTTTTTCGGCCTTATGTACTATGTTACTATGTTACTATGTTACTGCATGGCCACATATTTAAGATGTCAGAAATCAGAATCCCTAGATGCTTCCCTTCTGAAGTCCTGGCTAAAGAGAACTCAAATCAGTAGCCGTGTTTTTGAATATAGTATATTTTAGGTTAAAAGCTTTTTTTTTATAAAGTAACTTGTTAACCCTTTAAGGACAGGGCTCATATTCACCTTAAGGACCAGGCATTTCTTTGCAAATCTGACCAGTGTCACCTTATGTGTGAATAACTTTAAAACGCTTTTACTTATCCAGGCTATTCTGAGATTGTTTTTTTCGTCACATATTGTACTTCATGACATGACATGACTTCATGGTAAATTGGAGTAAAAAAAATCATTTTTATTTATAAAAAAATACCAAATTTATCAAAAATTTTGAAACATTTGCAAATTTCCAAGTTTCAATTTCTCTACTTCTATAATACATAGTAATACCTCCAAAAATAGTTTTTAATTTACATTCGCCATATGTCTACTTCATGTTTGGATCATTTTGGAAATGCCATTTTATTTTTTGGGGACGTTACAAGGCTTAGAAGCTTAGAAGGAAATTTTTAAAATTTTCCAGAAAATTTCCAAAACCCACTTTTTAAGGACCAGTTCAGGTCTGAAGTTACTTTGTGTGGCTTACATAATAGAAACCACCCAAAAATGACCTCATTTTAGAAACTACACCCCTCAAGGTATTAAAAACTGATTTTACAAACATTGTTAACCTTTTAGTTGTTCCGCAAGAATTAATGGAAAATGGAGATGAAATTTCAGATTTTCACTTTTTTGGCAGATTTTCTATTTTAATCATTTTTTTCCGCTAACAAATCAAGGATTAACAGCCAAACTAAACTCAATATTTATTGCCCTGATTCTGTAGTATACATAGACTGACTGTGCATCTGACTTGGTCTCAACAGCCGGTCTAATATAAAGGCGCGTGCACCTAGTTAATCTGCTGCGCTATTAATAATTAATCTGTTCCGTTATACATAGATGTACGGTGCATCTAGTAGAGGAAGTGACAGAGAAGGCTTGCTGCGTAAGAAGGAGTTAAATTGGATTCACACACTGCAATCATTGCAACCAACAGGGTTAAATATAATAATTCTCGGGGGGACTTGGCCTGACCGAGCTAGATGGCGGCTGCTTGTTAGCAGAGCTCTCGCCACCAGTACCCGTCTAAGCCTCAATTTTAGCATTATCCTGACATCGGTATGAAGATCCAGCCGAAGGATTGTATGCAGACTGCACCGGGGCGCAAAGAGGACCCGAGCTCCAGCCTAGAGATGGACAAATACCTAAGCAAATCAGCTGCCCAGCCGCCGGCGCGGCCCTCCAAGATGGCGCCGAAAACTCCCGGCTCGGCTAGAGGAGACCATGCCTCTGCCCAGCTTCCCGGAGATGATAGTGCATCGCACAGCGAAGAGAGGTCCGAACTTACTAGGGAATTTCTTGAAGAAGCCCTACAGCGAGCACTTGTCCCTCTGGCCGCGGACCTGGTGGCGATTAAAGCAGATGTACACCATATAGGTGACTGCGTTGAGATGCTGGAGCAGTCGCAAGACGCCATGCTCACCTTCAATGCAGCGGTGAAAGACTCCCTGCTCTCACACGGTAGGGCGATGAATACACTCCTGCTTCAAATGGAGGATCAGGAGAACAGGAACAGAAGGAGGAATATCAGGCTCAGGGGGCTTCCAGAAGCGGATGATGAGGAGGACTTATTTCAAGTTATGGACTCCCTCTTCCGTTCGCTACTGGGTCCAGAGCAAGCGGCACAAATCACTGTGGAGAGAGTGCACAGAGCATTAAAACCGAAGCCGGCGTCTCGAGACAATACAAGAGAGATAATCTGCGGTATCCTGAGCTACAGAGACACCGAATTAATACTTCAAGCGGCTAGGAAGCAGGGACAAGTGAAGCTTCAAGGCGCCCATGTTCAAGTCTATCAGGACTTAGCTGCATCTACACGGCAAAAAGGCGCTTATTGAAGCCACTCACTGATCTTCTACGGTCGTCCAAGTTCCCATATAGATGGCTCTTTCCATTTGGGATTTCTATCACAGTGGGGAACCGCTGCTACACCGTCCGATCGCCTGAGGACCTACCACCGGTCTGGGAAGCACTACAGCAACCGCCGGTTGAGATTCCCTCCTGGTTACCCGTTCTACCCGTGGAGGACTTACCACCGCTCCCCCAGGTGTCTAGATGGATGAAACCGAAACCCCAAAGATCTGGGAAGAATAAGAGGGCATGGTCCCATGGAGTTCCAGCCTAAGGGTTCGCTGTTAACGCCATTTTCCTTCCTTTTAGCAGTTGCAGCATTGCTGCTATGGCCGGACAGCGTCTTTGTTACTTACCTTGCCTCTTAGTATTTCTAACACCAGGCAGAGTCACTGGCATTCTCATTTGTTACCTTCATATTCGGTTGTAAGCCCATACCCAGCTGTATGACTGAGTTGCCTATAACTACGCTCTGCCATGCTGCTTTGTATTGTGTCTTTCCTTCCTCAGCAAAAATGTTGGTCAGGATAGCTTTATTTTCCAAGCACTAATTTAATATGAATGAGGCTTAGAAATGGGGTTCTGGGTTGGTTGGGATACACATGGTGTCAACATGTGCAATTCTTTTACCTCCCCCCGGTCCAAAATTCCATATTTCTTTGCTATCACCTTTAAGTTACAGTTATTGTTTTATATGGTTCAATGACTTGTTAAGTACATCCATGCTGTCTGGTAAGAAACACGACCTCAATTTGCAGAATATCATTTTACTGAGATGGCTCCGTTAACTCTATGTTTCTCCACCCTTAATGTACATGGTTGTAATAGCCCCAGAAAACGCAGTAGAGTATTTCAAGTTCTCAGGAGAATTGGCGCGGATATAATACTCCTCCAAGAGACCTATTTCTCCCATTTACATGTTCCTAATTTAGAACATAGCCCTTTTAATGTGTGGTACCATGCCACTTCCAGTAGTTCTACGGCCAGAGGAGTCAGCATAGGCTTCAAGCGAGGCACCCTTTTACATTCCACTTTGCAGTGAAGGATCCGGAGGGGAGATACCTATTATTGAAAGGAGAGATAGGACACGTAATTGTCACAATATGCAATCTTTATGCGCCAAATATGAAACCGTTTAGTTGGCTGACAGAAGTGCTGGACAAGATTGGTCCGTTTGCTGCTGGTTTATTGTTAATTGGTGGGGATCTTAATCTCACCCTGAACCCTTTGCTTGACTCCTCTGCCCAGAAATCAGCCGTCTCATTCCGAACTCTCAGAACGGCTCGGACACATCTTAGATCTTTGCACCTTAGTGATGTTTGGAGATCGGCGCATGGTGACAGGCGTGATTACACGTTCTATACTAACCCTCACAAATCATACCAGAGGTTGGATTACCTCTTTGTGCAGGATAAATACTTGCCAGCAGTTAAGTCCTCCACTTTCCACAATATCACGGTCTCTGACCATGCGCCGGTCTCCCTTGTCATTGGATTTCCAGAATTGTGTGGTAGGGAGTGGACCTGGAGGTTAAATCACACCCTTCTGGATTCGCAAACTCAAGTAGATTCCATCTCGCAAAAACTACAGACATACTTCACTACCAACGCAACGCCCAATATGTCCCATGCAATAGTATGGGAGGCGCATAAGGCGGTAATTAGAGGAGAATTTATCACACTAGGGTCTTATATTAGCAAAGCGAGAACGCAGAAATTGGCAGACCTCTTATCTCGCATTGCTAGTTTGGAATCATTATATAAACGCTCCTGTGCGCTCAGGGATCTTGAGGAGTTAATGGCCGCGAGACGAGAATTACAGGAGTTGCTAAACATTAAGGCGTCTAAAGCCTATCTAAAAGTGAAACACAAACATTATGTCCACGGAAATAGGGGTGGAAAAATAATGTCTGCAAAAACGAGATGACCAGGTTTTCATTAGGCGCATGAAATCACAGGCAGGGTCTGTTGTGACCGACACCCTGGAAAATATCTAAAATCTTTAGAGATTACTACCATAATCTGTACAACCTTAGAGGGGAGGAACGGGAGGAGGTACGGATAGACCGCAAAAGGGAGATCAAACATTTCCTGAGGACATTGAACCTTCCTACCCTCAATGATTCCTCCAAATCATCACTGCTGGCCCCTATTACTTTAGCTGAAGTAAAAAAGGTCCTAAATACAACTCCATCAGGCAAGAGCCCAGGCCCTGATGGTTTTACAGTGGCCTACTATAAAAAGTTTTTTCCGGATTTGGGTCCACAACTAGTAAATTTCTTTAACGCTCTTTTAAGCGGAACCCCCATAACTAGCCAGGCTCTAGAGTCACATATAGTTGTGTTGCCTAAACCAGGCAAAGATGTTGAGGTCCCTTCTAGCTATAGACCAATCTCTCTGCTAAATGCAGACGTGAAGCTATGGGCTAAGGTCCTGGCCAATAGGCTCTCCCCTTTACTCCCGGGGATTATATCCCCTGAACAATCAGGCTTTGTGGGGGGCAGGGAATGCAGAGGACAGCACCTTCAGAGTTCTTCAAGCTCAGCAATTTGCTTTAAAACAAGGGAAGAAGCTTGTGTTCCTCAGTACCGATGCCGAAAAGGCGTTTGATAGAGTGGCCTGGGATTACATGGAAGCCACATTGCATAAGTTTGCCCCCCCCCCCAATTCATGGGGGTGGTGCTGTCTCTGTATTCTAACCCCTCCGCAAAAGTGCAAGTGAACGGTATCTTGTCACCTCAATTTAAGATCTCAAACGGGACGCGCCAAGGCTGCCCGCTCTCGCCCACATTGTTTATTCTATGCTTAGAAACATTCATACAATCCCTGAGGCAAGACCCTGGAATTCAGGGGCTCACAATAGGTAGGGACTTACATACTGTCGCCGCGTTTGCGGATGACATGCTCATTTTTTTGACTAATCCTGAAAAGGCATTTCCAGCTCTCTTAAAACAATTGGACATGTATGGTTCCCTGTCTAATTTTAAGATCAATCTCTCTAAATGTAAGGCAATGGGTATTAACATCTCCCATTCATCTGTCATGAAATTGGAAAGTGATTTCCCGTTTGAGTGGAATAATTCCCATATTAAGTATCTGGGAGTCAATGTAACTAAAGACCCTAGTTTGCTGTTCCATCAGAATTATTTGCCATTATATGACAGCATTAAACAACAATTAGCTGATATAAAGATCCCCTTTTTATCCTGGTTAGGGAGAAAAAATTTATTAAAGACCTACATTTTACCTAGGATATTATACACTCTACAGACCTTACCTATTCCCCTCCCTCAATCCTTCCTAGCAATAATCCGTAGTCTCTTTTCCTCATTTGTATGGGGAGGCTATAGGCCCAGGTTGGCATATAAGATCCTCAATAAACCCATATTTAGAGGAGGATTTGGTCTCCCAGATGTTGCAGCATATTACAGAGCTGTTCAGCTCAGACTACACTCTGAAGTTTGCAATCCTATGAATACAAAACTTGATTGCAAGGTAGCTAGGAATATATTGGGCCCTAAGGGTGTGGCGGCTTTATGGGACCCTAAACTAGCGACGAATTATACCATAGGTAAGGGGGGACTAAATTCTCTTCAAGGGGTTATGGTCACCTGGTCAAAAAATATCACCACTCCTACGCAGCTCCCCATGCCTATCTCCGTTCACTCCCACTTGCTATGTTCCGTACTTAGTAATTCAGGGATTCCAAGACGATTTGGGACTATGGAAGGCGTTAGGTGGTGTGGCAATAGGGGATATCCTAGAAAAAAGGTCAATCCCTTCTATTCAAAGCCTGACAGTGAGTTTTCCTCACATCCCATGGTCGCCCATTCAATATTCACAGTTTCTAAAAGTCTGTACTCAATATCTGGCCTGCACCCCTAGTAAACTAGACCCTACTTGGTATGACGTGTGTTTACTCAAACAAGCGAGCAAGAAAAGATCCATATCTAGGGTATACAATAAGTTGTTGGAAGAGGTAGGTCCTGACAAACCTTGGTTCATTTCCCAATAGGAAAAATACCTTAATACCACATTCGATGATAATACGGTAGATAGGATTCTTTGTCATTCTCACGGATATTCTCGGTGCATTAGGATCCAAGAAAATGCATACAAGTTGGTAACTAGGTGGTACAACACGCCAGCAAAATTGCATGCCATGGACCCCTCGCATCCAGAGCAGTGCTGGAGGTGCAAAGGGTCTACAGGCACTTTGTTCCACATTTGGTGGGCCTGCCCTTTGATACAACCATACTGGGATATGATTTCCAAAAATGTATTAGAAATTGTCCCTTCCTTGTCCCCGCTGACCGCCTTAGTGGTTCTGTTGAACCTCCCCAATGAAAAATTCATTCTCACCAAACATTCCCTATTATCCTCCCCCGTAGCTGCGGCAAAACTCCTGATTCCAGTTTATTGACTTACCAATAAAATTCCGGTCTCCACAGACTGGATTAACAAGGTTCAGGAGATCCGCTTGTTGGAGGAGATGTCTAGTTGGGATTCTTTGTCCCACGATAAACACCTGCAGATGTGGGCTCCATGGCTGAAATGGCAGGCTAATAGTCAAAATGCCTTAGCACTCAAGTCAGTAACTAGCCCTGCTATCAGTGATTAATAATTGTTGTACAACCGTGTATTGTGACATACGTTACTTGTATGATTATAACCTGTTGTTCATAATGGGGTGTGGATAGGAGCTTACCCGATACCCAATCATAAAGTGTGACTTTGGTCAACTGTGGCCTAGACAGTTCTCCTCCACCCATCTGTGGTTCAACTATTGTACTGGCAATATGTCAATTTGCATATACAATCTGCCTGCCATCATATACCTTTTTCACGTTGTGTAGTATTCTCTCTCATGCCTCTAATATGAAACGTACTGGACCATGGCTGTACTTTTACGTTTATGCTATCGTTTTTACAATATGATATGCACCTGATCTTTATTTTGTAAACTGAAGATAATCTTAAATAAGGATTTGTTAAAAAAAAAAATATATATAATAATTCTATAGTAACTGTAGGGTTTGGGTCAGGGCCGGCTCCAGGTTCATGTGGGCCCTTGGGCGATAAAGTCTCAGTGGGCCCCCAAGTGGCATTTTACACTGTGCTTACAGCAATGAAACTGCATGTATTATAAATTAAATACCTTACACAGAGCATGCTACAGAGCGGATATATGTGAATCAGTCCTTATGTGCCTACTTTTAATTTCTACCCAGTGTCTCAGGTCTACTCACACATATATGCCCTCTTACAGTAGATATGCCAAGATATGTGCCCCCTCACATAAGATGTGCCAAGATATGTGCCCCCTCACAGTTGATATGCCAAGATGTGTGCCCCCTTCACAGTAGATATGACAAGATATGTGCACAGTGCCCCCTTCACAGTGGTTATGCCCAGATGTGTACCCTTCACAGGAAGTGAAAAACAAGCCATAAATCCTCTTTGCCTCAGTCACCTGGCTCCTCCCATGATCTGCGCTCCGCAAAAGCAGCAGAATGATTCCGTGACACATCACACTGCTGTGTAGGAGCAACAGAGGCTAATTCCCAGCCTGCCCCGCTCCTCCTCTGCGCGGAGGCTCAATGGTGGAGTGGGGAGCAAATAGTTCCCTGCTTTAGTGGCATGCCTACGGGGAGGGTCCTTTCTCTAGGACTCCCCTCCATACTTAAAAAAAAAAATGGTACCCCCTCACAGTAGTATTGCATTGTACAACCTTCACAGAAGACTTGTACAGAAGTGTGCCCCTCACAGTAGTTATACCCACATTGGTCCCTCTCACAGTAGTTATGCCCTCTCTGTGCCCCTTTTACAGTTGTAATGTAGTAGTTATGTAGTGTAGTAGTAATAATCCCCATTTTTGCCCCCTTCATAGTAGAAATCCCCATTGTGCCCCCTTCATAGTAATAATGCCCACTGTACCCCCTTCACAGTAATAAAGCCCACTGTGTTCTCTTTATTGTAGTAATGCCCTCTGGCTCTGTGCCACCTTCAGGGTAATAATGCCCTATGTGCCCCCTCCATAGTAATAAAATCCTCTGTGCCCCCTCCATAGTAATAAAGTCCTCTGTGCTCCCTCCATAGTAATAAAGTCCTCTGTGCACTGTGTGGGCGGAGCCTATGCAGATTACCGAGCTGCAGGCTCTGCCCACACATGCCGGCAGTGCGATCTGTGTTTGCAGGCTGAATGGTGGAGCGGCGAGAAGTCTTCCTGCTTAACCATTAGTGATGGACGAACATCTTCCGGGACAGTTTGCGAACTCGATCGCGCAAATGCGATCAAATGTTCACGAACCGCAAGTTTGCGGCGGGTCCCATTCATCTTCAGTTCATATTTTCAGCCAAGAAATAATTACTAGAAGTGCACAAATAGTCCCACAACATGGACAGTGACATATCAGATGTATTATTCGAATTTGCGATCTCCATTCATTTTTTTTTTCAATGCGAAATATCGGCAATATAAATTTACGCGCATGCGCAAATGAACTATAAAATACCCAAATGCACTATAAAGAAAGTATATTGGTATATAACACCCCACTTCAATCAGTTTTTTTATATCACACCAGTAGAAATTATTTGTTCCAATAACGCTTGTCCCTCTACATTCCTGCAGTATCGCAGCAGAACCGCACACAACTGCCGCACAATACAAATGCACTAAAATATACACAGAAAGTATATTATAACATTGCACAAGGAAGGCAATCCATTAGAATATACATGAAGATAAAACATAACCTTTAATAATTTTACTATGAGGGTCCATTCACACGTCCATAAGTGTTTTGCGGATCCAAAAAACACGGACACCGGCAATGTGCATTCCGCAATTTGTAGACCGCACAACGCTGGCACTATAATAGAAAATGCCTAATCTTGTCTGCAATTGCTGACAAGAATAGGACATGTTCTATTTTTTTGTGGAAACGGAAGCACAGATGCGGAAGTGCGGATCCGCAAATGCGGATGTGGATCCACAAATGCGGATGCGGACAGCACATTCTGGCCCCATTGAAAATAAATGGGTCTGCACCTGTTCCGCAAAATTGCGGAACGGATGCAGACCCATTTTGCGGACGTGTGAATGGAAAAGATATCCCTCAAAATGAAAATAAATTTAATTATTAAAGTTAAGCAAAAAGGATAGATGTGGTAGGCAATAACAAGTGCTCGGCGGCACCAAATCAGGTGCTCGGCGTTACCAAATCAGAAACCATATGTTCTGCCACAATACGGGGGGTTCCAGTGCAGATCCATGAATGCAGGAGGGAAAGCAAAAAAAAACATCTATCCCTGGGCTAGATGATGATGTGGTATTGAAGGACATGGTGGGCAAAGAGCTGTCCCTGATATTGCCCTACAGGGGGGTTCTATTCTGGCCCTAATAGCCTAACCACAGACCACCCGCCCTGATAAGAGCAACCCCATCCGGAACCTTACCCTATATAAAAATGGCCCTAGTAAGCCCCTAGGCCCCTGACTTCCAGGTGATCACTATATAGATCTATTTGTTTTTGACTCATTATAAAAGTATAAGTATATTGCACCCCTCTGTGTATCACACCTATCGATAGCACACCTATACCAGTCCTTAAAAAGATTTCTTGTGGCCCTATTAGCTAGCGTTTGGTGTCCCTAACAGTCTGTCCCTGCTCCACACAGCAATCTCTCCCTACACTGGCAAAATACTGAATATAAAATGGCAGTCAGATCGGGTTTATTTATAAGGTAGGGGGTAGGTCCATGTGCTGAAACGTCTCAATTGGCTGTCCTGTACCACCTGATGGATGTGTCATGGGTCAAAGTTCTTCACAATGTAGAAGAATATGGCGGGCTCAAATTTCTCCATATGTTCGCATGTTCGGCGAATCGCAAACACGCACAGTTCGCTGCAAAACGACCGCCCGGCGAACTGCAAGGCCATCTCTATTCACAATTCAGAACACCGCCGGCCTGAAGGAGGGGAGGAGTGTGGGGGAGCTGAGCGGTGAGTGACAGGACACAGCTCTCTGCGCTCCAGCAATGAGCGCTTCCATCTGTATTGATGGAAGCGCTCATTGCTTCTGGCTAGGGATGAGCGAACTCGAACTGTATAGTTCGGGTTCGTACCGAATTTTGGGGTGTCCGTGACACGGACCCAAACCCGGACATTTTCGTAAAAGCCAATCAACAGGCGTCATACTACTTGCCCCAAGAGGCCATCACAGCCATGCCTACTATTGGTATGGCTGTGATTGGCCAGAGCACCATGTGACCCAGCCTCTATTTAAGCTGGAGTCACATAGCGCCGCCCGTCACTCTGCTCTGATTAGCGTAGGGAGAGGTTGCGGCTGCGACAGTAGGGCGAGATTAGGCTGATTAACTCCTCCAAAGGACTTGATTAACTGATCGATCTGCAGCTGTGGATCATTGAGCTGCTGATACTCAATTGCTCACTGTTTTTAGGCTGCCCAGACCGTTTGTCAGTCACTTTTTTCTGGGGTGATCGGCGGCCATTTTGTGTCTTGTGGTGCGCCAGCACAAGCTGCGACTAAGTGCATTTAACCCTCAATGGTGTGGTTGTTTTTTGACTAAAGCCTACATCAGGGTGAAGCTGTCACACCAAGTGCATTTAACCAGCAATAGTCTGTTTATTTTTTGGCCATATACTACATCAGGGGCAAGCTGCGCCTGTCACCAAGTGCATTTAACCCTCAATGGTGTGGTTGTTTTTTGGCTAAAGCCTACATCAGGGTGAAGCTGTCACACCAAGTGCATTTAACCAGCAATAGTCTGTTTATTTTTTGGCCATATACTACATCAAGGGCAAGCTGCGCCTGTCACCAAGTGCATTTAACCCTCAATGGTGTGGTTGTTTTTTGGCTAAAGCCTACATCAGGGTGAAGCTGTCACACCAAGTGCATTTAACCAGCAATAGTCTGTTTATTTTTTGGCCATATACTACATCAGGGGCAAGCTGCGCCTGTCACCAAGTGCATTTAACCCTCAATGGTGTGGTTGTTTTTGGGCTAAATCCTACATCAGGGTGAAGCTGTCACACCAAGTGCATTTAACCAGCAATAGTCTGTTTATTTTTTGGCCATATACTACATCAGGGGCAAGCTGCGCCTGTCACCAAGTGCATTTAACCCTCAGTAGTGTGGTTGGTCAAGCTGTCACACCAAGTGCATTTAACCAGCAATAGTGTGGTTATTTTTTGGCCATATCCCAGTCTAATTCTGTCAGTAAACGTATACCTGTCACCCAGCGCCTAAATACTAGGCCTCAAGTTTATATCCAGCTAAATCTGTCGTTACTGGTGTGGCTGGTCAAGTTATTTAGTGTCCGTCAAAGCACAGTTTTTGTTCTGGGTTGAAATACAATTCCCAATTTAGCAATTTCCTAATTTAGTGGTTTCTGCTGTATAAGGCCTACTTTAAATACATCCCTAAAAGGGTATATCAGAATCAAGGTGCTGATAGGGTAATTCTGAATAACTTCACACACACGCTACTGTGCATATCCCAGTCTAATTCTGTCAGTAAACCTATACCTGTCACCCAGCGCCTAAATACTAGGCCTCAAATTTATATCCTGCTAAATCTGTCGTTAGTGCTGTACTGTTGTGGCTGGGCTAGTTATTTAGTGTCCGTCAAAGCACAGTTTTTGTTCTGGGTTGAAATACAATTCCCAATTTAGCAATTTCCTAATTTAGTGGTTTCTGCTGTATCAGAGCTATTTGAAATCTATCCCTAATAGGGTATATAATATTCAAGGTGCACATAGGGTCATTCTGAATAACGTCACACACACGCTACTGTGCATTTCCAAGTCTAATTCTGTCAGTAAATCTATACTTGTCACCCAGCGCCTAAATACTAGGCCTCAAATTTATATCCTGCTAAATCTGTCGTTACTGCTGTACTGTTGTGGCTGGGCTAGTTATTTAATGTCCGTCAAAGCACAGTTTTTGTTGTGGGTTGAAATACAATTCCCAATTTAGCAATTTCCTAATTTAGAGGTTTCTGCTGTATCAAAGCAATTTGAAATCTATCCCAAAAAGGTATATAATATTCAAGGTGCACATAGGGTCATTCTGAATAACTTCACACACACGCTACTGTGCATTTCCAAGTCTAATTCTATCAGTAAATCTATACCTGTCACCCAGCGCCTAAATACTAGGCCTCAAATTTATATCCTGCTAAATCTGTCGTTACTGCTGTACTGTTGTGGCTGGGCTAGTTATTTAATGTCCGTCAAAGCACAGTTTTTGTTCTGGGTTGAAATACAATTTCCAATTTAGCAATTTCCTAATTTAGTGGTTTCTGCTGTATCAGAGCTATTTGAAATCTATCCCTAAAAGGGTATATAATATTCAAGGTGCACATAGGGTCATTCTGAATCACTTCACACACACGCTACTGTGCATTTCCAAGTCTAATTCTGTCAGTAAATCTATACCTGTCACCCAGCGCCTAAATACTAGGCCTCAAATTTATATCCAGCTAAATCTGTCGTTACTGCTGTACTGTTGTGGCTGGGCTAGTTATTTAATGTCCGTCAAAGCACATTTTTTGTTCTGGGTTGAAATACAATTCCCAATTTAGCAATTTCCTAATTTAGTGGTTTCTGCTGTATCAGAGCTATTTGAAATCTATCCCTAAAAGGGTATATAATATTCAAGGTGCACATAGGGTCATTCTGAATAACTTCACACACACGCTACTGTGCATATCCCAGTCTAATTCTGTCCGTAAAACGTATACCTGTCACCCAGCGCCTAAATAATAGGCATCAAATTTATAGTCAGCTAAATCTGTGGTTACTGCTGTGCCTGTATTAGTGTAATACGGTACCTAAATAGATAGCCAGATAGTGTTAGTTGTCTTTAAAAAAGGCCTGAATTTGAATTCAATACATTGGGTCAAATAATATTTTTGTTGTTGTGGTAAACGATAACAATGAGGAAAACATCTAGTAAAGGACGCGGACGCGGACATGGTCGTGGTGGTGTTAGTGGACCCTCTGGTGCTGGGAGAGGACGTGGCCGTTCTGCCACAGCCACACGTCCTAGTGTACCAACTACCTCAGGTCCCAGTAGCCGCCATAATTTACAGCGATATTTGGTGGGGCCCAATGCCGTTCTAAGGATGGTAAGGCCTGAGCAGGTACAGGCATTAGTCAATTGGGTGGCCGACAGTGGATCCAGCACGTTCACATTATCTCCCACCCAGTCTTCTGCAGAAAGCGCACAGATGGCGCCTGAAAACCAAGCCCATCAGTCTGTCACATCACCCCCATGCATACCAGGGAAACTGTCTGAGCCTCAAGTTATGCAGCAGTCTCTTATGCTGTTTGAAGACTCCGCTGGCAGGGTTTCCCAAGGGCATCCACCCAGCCCTTCCCCAGTGGTGGAAGACATAGAATGCACTGACGCACAACCACTTATGTTTCCTGATGATGAGGACATGGGAATACCACCTCAGCAAGTCTCTGATGATGACGAAATACAGGTGCCAACTGCTGCGTCTTTCTGACTGAACAGGAGGTCAGGGATCAAGACTGGGTGGAAGACGATGCAGGGGACGATGAGGTCCTAGACCCCACATGGAATGAAGGTCGTGCCACTGACTTTCACAGTTCGGAGGAAGAGGCAGTGGTGAGACCGAGCCAACAGCGTAGCAAAAGAGGGAGCAGTGGGCAAAAGCAGAACACCCGCCGCCAAGAGACTCCGCCTGCTACTGACCGCCGCCATCTGGGACCGAGCACCCCAAAGGCAGCTTCAAGGAGTTCCCTGGCATGGCACTTCTTCAAACAATGTGCTGACGACAAGACCCGAGTGGTTTGCACGCTGTGCCATCAGAGCCTGAAGCGAGGCATTAACGTTCTGAACCTTAGCACAACCTGCATGACCAGGCACCTGCATGCAAAGCATAAACTGCAGTGGAGTAAACACCTTAAAAACAAGGAAGTCACTCAGGCTCCCCCTGCTACCTCTTCTGCTGCTGCCGCCTCGGCCTCTTCTGCTGCTGCCGCCGCCTCGGCCTCTTCCTCCGCCTCTGGAGGAACGTTGGCACCTGCCGCCCAGCAAACAGGGGATGTACCACCAACACCACCACCACCTCCGTCACCATGCATCTCAACCATGTCACACGGCAGCGTTCAGCTCTCCATTTCACAAACATTTGAGAGAAAGCGTAAATTCCCACCTAGCCACCCTCGATCCCTGGCCCTGAATGCCAGCATTTCTAAACTACTGGCTTATGAAATGCTGTAATTTTAGGCTGGTGGACACAGACAGCTTCAAACAGCTCATGTCGCTTGCTGTCCCACAGTATGTTGTTCCTAGCCGGCACTACTTCTCCAAGAGAGCCGTGCCTTCCCTGCACAACCAAGTATCCGATAAAATCAAGTGTGCACTGCGCAACGCCATGTGTGGCAAGGTCCACCTAACCACAGATACGTGGACCAGTAAGCACGGCCAGGGACGCTATATCTCCCTAACTGCACACTGGGTAAATGTAGTGGCAGCTGGGCCCCAGGCGGAGGGCTGTTTGCCGCACGTCCTTCCGCCCCAAGGATCGCAGGGCAACATTCTTTGCCTCCTGTTGCCACCTCCTCCTTCTCGGCTTCCTCCTCCTCTTCTTCCACCTGCTCATCCAGTCAGCCACACACCTTCACCACCAACTTCAGCACAGCCCGGGGTAAACGTCAGCAGGCCATTCTGAAACTCATATGTTTGGGGGACAGGCCCCACACCGCACAGGAGTTGTGGCGGGGTATAGAACAACAGACCGACGAGTGGTTGCTGCCGGTGAGCCTCAAGCCCGGCCTGGTGGTGTGTGATAATGGGCGAAATCTCGTTGCAGCTCTGGGACTAGCCAATTTGACGCACATCCCTTGCTTGGCGCATGTGCTGAATTTGGTGGTGCAGAAGTTCATTCACAACGACCCCGACATGTCAGAGCTGCTGCATAAAGTGCGGGCCGTCTGTTCGCGCTTCCGGCGTTCACATCCTGCTGCTGCTCGCCTGTCTGCGCTACAGCGTAACTTCGGCCTTCCCGCTCACCGCCTCATATGCGACGTGCCCACCAGGTGGAACTCCACCTTGCACATGCTGGACAGACTGTGCAAGCAGCAGCAGGCCATAGTGGAGTTTCAGCTGCAGCACGCACGGGTCAGTCGCACTACGGAACAGCACCAGTTCACCACCAATGACTGGGCCTCCATGCGAGACCTGTGTGCCCTGTTGCGCTGTTTCGAGTACTCCACCAACATGGCCAGTGGCGATGACGCCGTTATCAGCGTTACAATACCACTTCTATGTCTCCTTGAGAAAACACTTAGGGCGATGATGGAAGAGGAGGTGGCCCAGGAGGAGGAGGAGGAGGAGGAAGAGGGGTCATTTTTAGCACTTTCAGGCCAGTCTCTTCGAAGTGACTCAGAGGGAGGTTTTTTGCAACAGCAGAGGCCAGGCACAAATGTGGCCAGCCAGGGCCCACTACTGGAGGACGAGGAGGACGAGGATGAGGAGGAAGTGAAGGAGGATGAGGATGAAGCATGGTCACAGCGGGGTGGCACCCAACGCAGCTCGGGCCCATCACTGGTGCGTGGCTGGGGGGAAAGGCAGGACGATGACGATACGCCTCCCACAGAGGACAGCTTGTCCTTACCCCTGGGCAGCCTGGCACACATGAGCGACTACATTCTGCAGTGCCTGCGCAACGACAGCAGAGTTGCCCACATTTTAACGTGTGCGGACTACTGGGTTGCCACCCTGCTGGATCCACGGTACAAAGACAATGTGCCCACCTTACTTCCTGCACTGGAGCGTGATAGGAAGATGCGCGAGTACAAGCGCACGTTGGTAGACGCGCTACTGAGAGCATTCCCAAATGTCACAGGGGAACAAGTGGAAGCCCAAGGCCAAGGCAGAGGAGGAGCAAGAGGTCGCCAAGGCAGCTGTGTCACGGCCAGCTCCTCTGAGGGCAGGGTTAGCATGGCAGAGATGTGGAAAAGTTTTGTCAACACGCCACAGCTAACTGCACCACCACCTGATATGCAACGTGTTAGCAGGAGGCAACATTTCACTAACATGGTGGAACAGTACGTGTGCACACCCCTCCACGTACTGACTGATGGTTCGGCCCCATTAAACTTCTGGGTCTCTAAATTGTCCACGTGGCCAGAGCTAGCCTTTTATGCCTTGGAGGTGCTGGCCTGCCCGGCGGCCAGCGTTTTGTCTGAACGTGTATTCAGCACGGCAGGGGGCGTCATTACAGACAAACGCAGCCGCCTGTCTACAGCCAATGTGGACAAGCTGACGTTCATAAAAATAAACCAGGCATGGATCCCACAGGACCTGTCCATCCCTTGTGCAGATTAGACATTAACTACCTCCCCTTAACCATATATTATTGTACTCCAGGGCACTTCCTCATTCAATCCTATTTTTATTTTCATTTTACCATTATATTGCGAGGCTACCCAAAGTTGAATGAACCCATCCTCTGTCAGGGTGCCGGGGCCTAAATATATGCCAATGGACTGTTCCAATGTTGGGTGACGTGAAGCCTGATTCTCTGCTATGACATGCAGAATGATTCTCTGCTGACATGAACCCAGATTCTCTGTTACGGGACCTCTCTCCTCTGCCTGGGTGCTGGGCCTAAATATCTGACAATGGACTGTTGCAGTGGTGGCTGACGTGAAGCCTGATTTTCTGCTATGACATGCAGACTAATTCTCTGCTGACATGAAGCCAGATTCTCTGTTACGGGACTTCTCTCCTCTGCCTGGGTGCTGGGCCTAAATATCTGACAATGGGCTGTTGCAGTGGTGGCTGACGTGAAGCCTGATTTTCTGCTATGACATGCAGACTGATTCTCTGCTGACATGAAGCCAGATCCTCTGTTACGGGACCTCTCTCCTCTGCCTGGGTGCTGGGCCTAAATATCTGACAATAGACTGTTGCAGTGGTGGCTGACGTGAAGCCTAATTCTCTGCTATGACATGCAGACTGATTCTCTGCTGACATGAAGACAGATTCTCTGTTACGGGACCTCTCTCCTCTGCCTGGGTGCCTGGGCCTAAATATCTGACAATGGACTGTTGCAGTGGTGGCTGACGTGAAGCCTCATTCTCTGCTATGACATGCAGACTGATTCTCTGCTGACATGAAGCCAGATTCTCTGTTACGGGACCTCTCTCCTCTGCCTGGGTGCTGGGCCTAAATATCTGACAATGGACTGTTGCAGTGGTGGCTGACGTGAAGCCTGATTCTCTGCTATGACATGCAGACTGATTCTCTGCTGACATGAAGACAGATTCTCTGTTACGGGACCTCTCTGCCTGTGTGCTGGGCCTAAATATATGCCAATGGACTGTTGCAGTGGTGGCTGACGTGAAGCCTGATACTCTGCTATGACATGCAGACTGATTCTCTGCTGACATGAAGCCAGAGTCTCTGTTACGGGACCTCTCTCCTCTGCCTGGGTGCTGGGCCTAAATATATGCCAATGGACTGTTGCAGTGGTCGCTGACGTGAAGCCTGATTCTCTGCTATGACATGCAGACTGATTCTCTGCTGACATGAAGCCAGAGTCTCTGTTACGGGACCTCTCTCCTCTGCCTGTGTGCTGGGCCTAAATATATGCCAATGGACTGTTGCAGTGGTGGCTGAAAAGAAGCCTGATTCTCTGCTATGACATGCAGACTGATTCTCTGCTGACATGAAGCCAGATTCTCTGTTACGGGACCTCTCTCCTCTGCCTGGGTGCTGGGCCTAAATATCTGACAATGGACTGTTGCAGTGGTGGCTGACGTGAAGCCTGATTCTCTGCTATGACATGCAGACTGATTCTCTGCTGACATGAAGACAGATTCTCTGTTACGGGACCTCTCTGCCTGTGTGCTGGGCCTAAATATATGCCAATGGACTGTTGCAGTGGTGGCTGACGTGAAGCCTGATACTCTGCTATGACATGCAGACTGATTCTCTGCTGACATGAAGCCAGAGTCTCTGTTACGGGACCTCTCTCCTCTGCCTGGGTGCTGTGCCTAAATATATGCCAATGGACTGTTGCAGTGGTGGCTGACGTGAAGCCTGATTCTCTGCTATGACATGCAGACTGATTCTCTGCTGACATGAAGCCAGAGTCTCTGTTACGGGACCTCTCTCCTCTGCCTGTGTGCTGGGCCTAAATATATGCCAATGGACTGTTGCAGTGGTGGCTGACATGAAGCCTGATTCTCTGCTATGACATGCAGACTGATTCTCTGCTGACATGAAGCCAGATTCTCTGTTACGGGACCTCTCTCCTCTGCCTGGGTGCTGGGCCTAAATATCTGACAATGGACTGTTGCAGTGGTGGCTGACGTGAAGCCTGATTCTCTGCTATGACATGCAGACTAATTCTCTGCTGACATGAAGACATTCTCTGTTACGGGACCTCTCTCCTCTGCCTGGGTGCCGGGGCCTAAATATCTGACAATGGACTGTTCCAGTGTTGGGTGACGTGAAGCATGATTCTCTGATATGACATGAAGACTGATTCTCTGCTGACATGAAGCCAGATTCTCTGTTAAGGGACCTCTCTCCTCTGCCTGGGTGCCTAGGATTAAATATCTGACAATGGACTGTTGCAGTGGTGGCTGACGTGAAGCCAGATTCTCTGCTATGGGACCTCTCTCCAATTGATATTGGTTAATTTTTATTAATTTTATTTTTATTCTTATTCATTTCCCTATCCACATTTGTTTGCAGGGGATTTACCTACATGTTGCTGCCTTTTGCGGCCCTCTAGCTCTTTCCTGGGCTTTTTTACAGCCTTTTTAGTGCCGAAAAGTTCGGGTCCCCATTGACTTCAATGGGGTTCGGGTTCGTGACGAAGTTCGGATCGGGTTCGGATTCCGAACCCGAACATTTCCGGGAAGTTCGGCCGAACTTCTCGAACCCGAACATCCAGGTGTTCGCTCAACTCTACTTCTGGCCTCTGGCAGCTGTGCTGTGGGTCCCGGCACTTGCCCGTGTATGCTGGGTGCTGACGCCGGCCGTGGTCTCGGTATTCCTCTGCTATACGTTTTATGGGGGGATTTTTTGACTTTTTTCTTTTTTTGGATTAACTTAATCACATATAGGTGATATAATGTAATATGAACTTAGAGGAGATATAATTAACACATTTGTTTTTGTATTTGTATTAGGACAAGATGAGCTGCAAACTGGTGGGTGGGTATTGATGTGCACCCAAAGTGGCTCCAGTGGTATTTTTATATTGAAAATAATGTGAAGTATGTGAGACACAAGGAAATTATATATAAGTGGCTAATTATAAAGTGACACTGGATCTCCGAGATGTGACAGTGTGATGCCAAAGCATAGAGATGAGCAAATTTCTCAAACATTCAATTTGATTGGTCCGCTTAATTTTCCAAAAAGCTTTGATTTAATCCAAATTTAAATATGGCAAATCTAATTATAAAAAAAATAAAAAATAATTCCTGGCTGCAGAGAGCCTGTATAGTGGTGTAGAACATTGTGCCTTGCAGAAACATGCATAGGGAGTCTGCTTTGGTAGTGAAACAATACTGTGAGTCAGTATGGCAAGCATATGACAGGCATCACTCTTAGAATCACTGCACACTTCACTTGTTTGGGCAGTTATGGGGTCAAAACTAACCAAATAACTTAAGTGTGAACTCAGCCTTACAGGTCAAGAGAGCACTTCTTTTACACTAATTCCCTGATTCCACATAGATTTCTACAGAACCTGCTCTATTAAACGCTGATACGAGTATAACCCCCCCGACAGAGTGGAGAAGGTATCAGCAGTAACTTTCTGTGGACGTCACTGATTGATTATTTTGCCCTCCCTCTGATCTGTCAGAACAATAACCCCCCTGTCTGTTGAGCTTCCGCCTTCACATGGTCAGTATTTTGTCAGTAATCCATCAGTATTGCTAAGGCAAAAAAAAAAACAACGGAGTGGATCACAAACAGAGATGACACGTGAATGGAATATTTGCATGTCTTCTGTGTTTTGTACCCACTCCATCTTTTCAAAATTGTGGCACAATTTGGCATCATCAGAAAATAAGGTCGGACGGAGTCTACATCTCAGACCTCTCGGTATCCTTCTTGTTCTATGGGATTCAGCCAAAGTAACAGCATGCAATTCGAGAGTGATTGCATTCTTGTGTGTCCTTGAGAGAGAAGCGACACATTTGACTCAGTATGTGTCAGGAATTTATTGGATGCTGTCACATTCGAGGTGATCCGTCTAGCATCTTCTTCTAAGGCCTCTTTCACACGACCGTTTTTTTTTTCCGTTTTGCGGGCCGTTTTTTGCGGTCTGTATACGGTCCCTATACTGAACCATTCATTTCAATGGTTCCGCAAAAAAAACGGAATGTACTCCGTGTGCATTCCATTTCCGTATTTCCGTTTTTCCGTTCCGTTTAAAGATAGAACATGTCCTATATTTGGCCGCAAATCACGTTCCGTGGCTCCATTAAAGTCTATGGGTCCGCAAAAAAACGGAATGCATACGGAAATGCATCCGTATGTCTTCCGTATCCGTTCCGTTTTTTGCGGAACCATCTATTGAAAATGTTATGCCCAGCCCAATTTTTTATATGAAATTACTGTATACTGTATTTGCCATACGGAAAAACGGAACGGAACAACGGAACGGAAATGGAACCACAACGGAAGCAAAAAACGGAACAACGGATCCGTGAAAAACGGACCGCAAAACACTGAAATGGACATACTGTCGTGTGAAAGAGGCCTAAGAAAGAGAAGGTACTACTGGTGTCTCTTTGGATCGTTGAGCTTTTGAAAGACATGGGAAGTGTGTTTCTTTCTTCTTATTTAGGGTTGGTGTCACATGATCTTCAGCGGTGGAGTTAGTATAAGCGTAAACAGGATATTGTCCATAGTACTCTTCCCTTGCGTGGGTGCACGTCACCTGGGATAGTATTCTTATACCATATATAGTAGGAGACAGCACGTCAGATAGTTCATGCCATTGCTTTTTATTCAATTCTTGTTTTCAACACTAGTGGTAGAAAAATGCATTTCAGCAGTGATGGCCAGTTCACAGTTTTCACCATCACTGCATTTCAGGGCAATGTATTCATCAGTGCAATGCTTTGAGCTCTTTGAGAGCTCTTTTTCAAGCTGATAGATATAAAATAGTAAACATTTCCTTTTTAAAAAACTGAAGGTAATTCTGAAAATTTGGAAGCTTTAAGAAAAAATACTGAACAAATTTGGAAATCATTCAGAAGAAGTAGACACGGTTGGGGCATACATGGGGGAGGGTGCAAGCCGAAACTCACAGGGGGTTGAGTTCCTGCATGTGTCCTGCCCAATGTACTTGTCACGGCTGAGGATGGGGGAAACCCTCAGCCGTGTGATGCCAGATGATGTAGTGACTACTCGGCCATGAGAACAGGATAGGGAGCAGGTCACCTCCTACAGCGTCCCTACCCTGACCCTAACTCCTAACCTGCATGGGCCGACCTTTAAGGTAGGAGGACCCATGCGCAGGAACCTCGGAGCCCTGTCTTACCCTCCGCAGATCCCTGAGCTAGGAGCTGGGTAAGACGACCTACTCCTCCTTGGCACGGAGGAGCAGGAGTCTCAATGGCCAAGCTGTTGGGAGAAGGGAAACACAAACAGCTATACGGGAATGGCAGGCGAACGAGAAGTTCCACCAACCTGCCACAGCCTTGCTGACTGGATCCCTAAGCAGACAGGAATCCAGAACCGTATGCTGCACCAAACACAAAGGAAGGTCCCAACAGAACATAACATAAACATCACATACAACATCATACACATAAAGACATCTACATAACGACAATTCTTTTATGAACACAGGGGTGGCTCTCACTGGCAGGTCATATGCACAGGAGGCTGCTCCAGCCAAGGATGACTGAAGCAACCTACTGAGCCATGCCAAACACTCAGGCTATATAGGCCAAGAAGCCACCCCCACTGTCGGACACACCCAGTGACATCACACACACACTGGGAAGGGAGTTAACCCTTCCAGCACCACAGAAGGGAAACTCACAACTTAAAGGGGAAGTGTCCAAACAAATCACACTGTGGCTGTTACCGCCGGCAATGACATAGGTGGCAGCCGTCCTGGAAGACAGCCCGAAGGCCGGGACACTGCCACCACATGTACAACATACAAAACGTTGCCACGGGCAGCCACAGTGAAAGGAAGTTGTCCGTGCGCACCAAACAACACAAAGTGCACACCAGACATACAAACATGCATCCACACACGCACACAACTCCAAGGGAACCGCACACATAGCTGTTGTCCGCGGCAACCGCACTTGAGGCAAACAACATCATGCCTCAAGCTGCGGTTGAAACAACTACCCAAACCGCGGGCAACTGTATGCGGCTCCCAAGGAGTCACGACCATAACCGTGGCCGTGACACTCCCACCCCTCAAAGCCCCCCCACCGAAAAAAAAATGAAACTGGTGAGGAACTCACACAGGGGATGGGAGAAGGAGACGTCCACTCTCAGGACATGGTGCCCAGGAGGTCACTGTCAGCTGCATCCTCTCCCAGCTCACACTAGCCAGTCCGACGAGGCCTGCAGCCCGCACCAGCGACAAGGTAAAGGAACCACAGAGAGTGGACGAGGGGACTCTCCACTCACGTCCCCACTCCAGTCGCTGCCAGCAGGCACTCCTAACCAGCACGCAGCCGGACAACTTACGGAGTGCTGCCAGCAAACGACCAGAGATGGGAACATGGAGAGGGACGAGGGACCACCAACATGGACATGGAAGGTACGGTGGCAGGGAATAAGCCACCAACCGTGCCGTTAACGGTGATCCCCCCGGGACGTTTTCCCTCCGGAGAACGCGCATGCAGGCCACCAGGGGATTGCACTGCATGCTGCACCCTCTTCCGAAGGTGTGCACACCGCACACCAAACAACACCACGTGCAAGAAATCAGGGGGACTCCAAACGAGGCAACGGTGAAGGGAAGGCGAGGAAACGCCACTCACCGCGCAGTCAGAGGCGAAACCCCCAGAACGCTCTCCCTCCGAAGAGCGCGCATGCACCCCATCCGCAGACGGCGGTGCATGCTTTACCCCCTTTCGAGGGAACCACCACGCGAGGAGCCGCTGTGGTCATACTGTCACGGCTGAGGATGGGGGAAACCCTCAGCCGTGTGAAGCCAGATGATGTAGTGACTACTTGGCCATGAGAACAGGATAGGGAGCAGGTCACCTCCTACAGCGTCCCTACCCTGACCCTAACTCCTAACCTGCATGGGCCGACCTTTAAGGTAGGAGGACCCATGCGCAGGAACCTCGGAGCCCTGTCTTACCCTCCGCTGATCCCTGAGATAGGAGCTGGGTAAGACGACCTACTCCTCCTTGGCACGGAGGAGCAGGAGTCTCAATGGCCAAGCTGTTGGGAGAAGGGGAACACAAACAGCTATACGGGAATGGCAGGCGAACAAGAAGTTCCACCAACCTGCCACAGCCTTGCTGACTGGATCCCTAAGCAGACAGGAATCCAGAACCGTATGCTGCACCAAACACAAAGGAAGGTCCCAACAGAACATAACATAAACATCACATACAACATCATACACATAAAGACATCTACATAACGACAATTCTTTTATGACCACAGGGGTGGCTCTCATTGGCAGGTCATATGCACAGGAGGCTGCTCCAGCAAGGATGACTGAAGCAACCTACTTAGCCATGCCAAAAACTCAGGCTATATAGGCCAAGAAGCCACCCCCACTGTCGGACACACCCAGTGACATCACACACACACTGGGAAGGGAGTTAACCCTTCCAGCACCACAGAAGGGAAACTCACAACTTAAAGGGGAAGTGTCCAAACAAATCACACTGTGGCTGTTACCGCCGGCAACGACATGGGTGGCAGCCGTCCTGGAAGACAGCCCGAAGGCCGGGACACTGCCACCACATGTACAACATACAAAACATTGCCACGGGCAGCCACAGTGAAAGGAAGATGTCCGTGCGCACCAAACAACACAAAGTGCACACCAGACATACAAACGTGCATCCACACACGCACACAACTCCAAGGGAACCGCACACATAGCTGTTGTCCACGGCAACCGCACTTGAGGCAAACAACATCATGCCTCAAGCTGCGGTTGAAACAACTACCCAAACCGCGGGCAACTGTATGCGGCTCCCAAGGAGTCACGACCATAACCGTGGCCGTGACAGTACTTCCATGAGTGATGGGTACATGGTAAAGGATAAGGCAAACAAATAATATGTACAGTATAACAAAAGAAAATTACAAAGGAATTACATGAAAATTGCAAATGTACAGTTGTGGCCAAAAGTTTTGAGAATTACATAAATATTGGAAATTGGAAAGGTTGCTGCTTAAGTTTTTATAATAGCAATTTGCATATACTCCAGAATGTTATGAAGAGTGATCAGATGAATTGCATAGTCCTTCTTTGCCATGAAAATTAACTTAATCCCAAAAAACCTTTCCACTGCATTTCATTGCTGTCATTAAAGGACCTGCTGAGATCATTTCAGTAATTGTCTTGTTAACTCAGGTGAGAATGTTGACGAGCACAAGGCTGGAGATCATTATGTCAGGCTGATTGGGTTAAAATGGCAGACTTGACCTGTTAAAGGAGGGTGATGCTTGAAATCATTGTTCTTCCGTTGTTAACCATGGTGACCTGCAAAAAAACGCGTGCAGCCATCATTGTTTTGCATAAAAATGGCTTCACAGGCAAGGATATTGTGGCTGCTAAGATTTGCACCTCATTTAACAATTTATAGGATCATCAAGAACTTCAAGGAAAGAGGTTAAATTCTTGTTAAAAAGGATTCAGGGCGTCCTAGAAAGTTCAGCAAGCGCCAGGATCGTCTCCTAAAGAGGATTCAGTTGCGGGATCGCAGTGCCACCAGTGCAGAGCTTGCTCAGGAATGGCAGCAGGCAGGTGTGAGCGCATCTGCACGCATAGTGAGGCGAAGACTTTTGGAAGATGGCCTGGTGTCAAGAAGGGCAGCAAAGAAGCCACTTCTCTCCAAAAAAAACATCAGGGACAGATTGATCTTCTGCAGAAAATATGGTGAATGGACTGCTGAGGACTGGGGCAAAGTCATATTCTCTGATGAAGCCTCTTTCCGATTGTTTGGGGCATCAGGAAAAAGGCTTGTCCGGAGAAGAAAAGGTGAGCGCTACCATCAGTCCTGTGTCATGCCAACAGTAAAGCATCCTGAGACCATTCATGTGTGGGGTTGCTTCTCATCCAAGGGAGTGGGCTCACTCACAATTTTGCCCAAAAACACAGCCATGAATAAAGAATGGTACCAAAACACCCTCCAACAGCAACTTCTTCCAACAATCCAACAACAGTTTGGTGAAGAACAATGCATTTTCCAGCACGATGGAGCACCGTGCCATAAGGCAAAAGTGATAACTAAGTGGCTCGGGGACCAAAACGTTGACATTTTGGGTCCATGGCCTGGAAACTCCCCAGATCTTAATCCCATTGAGAACTTGTGGTCAATCCTCAAGAGGCGGGTGGACAAACAAAAACCCACTAATTCTGACAAACTCCAAGAAGTGATTATGAAAGAATGGGTTGCTATCAGTCAGGAATTGGCCCAGAAGTTGATTGAGAGCATGCCCAGGCGAATTGCAGAGGTCCTGAAAAAGAAAGGCCAACACTGCAAATACTGACTCTTTGCATAAATGTCATGTAATTGTCGATAAAAGCCTTTGAAACGTATGAAGTGCGTGTAATTATATTTCACTATATCACAAAAACAACTGAAACAAAGATCTAAAAGCAGTTTAGCAGCAAACATTGTGAAAACTAATATTTGTGTCATTCTCAAAACTTTTGGCCACGACTGTACATGATCACAAAAGCAATACATGATTACACAAAGGTTCTTGGCAATAATTTAATACATAATAGTGGTGGTATGGATAAATAATTGGACACGTTAATTGTAGAATAGTAGTTAGGTACTCTAGCACGATTACAATTATATGAGGTAAAGAAGAAGCGATTATATGAGGTAAAGGAAAAAAGGTGGCGAGATGCATGATTCTGTGTTAAACATCCTGAGTGAGAGGGCAAGATGGTCATGTTATTGATACATGATTAGAATAGGGAAATAAGATAGGGCAGTATGTCCCTGTGTTGTAAACCTAAGGAATGGCATTATACATATGGTGTGGGGATTTGCTCTGGTAGACAGGCTTGTGGACGCAGAACAGAGGCAAAGACGTCTTTAACTTAAAGGGGTTGTCCGGGTTCAGAGCTGAACCCGGACATACCCTTATTTTCACCCCGGCAGCCCTCCTGAGCCTGGCATCGGAGCATCTCATGCTCCGATGCGCTCCCGTGCCCTGCGCTAGATCGCGCAGGGCACAGGCTCTTGTGTTTTCAATAACACACTGCCGGGCGGTAACTTCCGCCCAGCAGTGTGTTCGGTGACGTCACCGGCTCTGAGGGGCGGGCTTTAGCTCTGCCCTAGTCGTTTTACTGGCTAGGGCAGAGCCAAATCCCGCCCATCAGTGCCGGTGACGTCACCGGGCTGCCTGTCATCCCCATAGAGAGCCCCGGTACGTCACCGGAACTCAGAAAAATGCCTTTGCCCTGCGCGATTTAGCGCAGGGCAAAGGAGAGCATCGGAGCATGAACTGCTCCGATGCTCATGTCAGGGGGGCTGCCGGGGTGAAAATGGAGGGATGTCCAGGTTCAGCTCTGAACCTGGACAACCCCTTTAAACAGTGCAATGTTTTATTCACACAGATGTAAAGTGACAAAATAACAAGTTTAAGGAAAAACAATCACCTTGAGTCTGGTGTTTGTTCACACCAGGCTGCAGCACATAAGTCCTTGAATGAAGCAGCAGTCCACGTACTTTTGTCTGCAAACAATGTAGCAGGCCTTAATCCCAGCCCAATCTCTCAGGCTCTAACACCGAGACTGACAGAGCTCCACTGTCAGATGGAGGACAATCCACACAGCTGAACATGCTGGCTGGGTTTTTATATCCCAGCCCCAAACCCAGCCTGGAACCGTGGGGAACAGCCACCCACCCTCCTCTTTGGCTGCTCCCATCAAGAACCGGCCCAGATCGGCTTTACAGCCATACTAACAGCTGAAGTGTCAGCCTGCAATTGCAAAACTGACACTTCAGGGAAAAATCCGGTTCTTACCTCACCGAGGCCAGGAACCTCAGTGACACGTATCTTCTGTGGTTACATGCAGGGGTCAAGTCCTGGGAAAAAAAAGTGTGGGAACTCAATCAAGAACCACTGCAACCCCGACCGACCCCCCCCCCCCCAAAAAAAAATATAATAATAATAAAAAATATAAAAAAAATATATATAAAAAAATATATATATATATATGTATATATATATATATATATATTTGTGTAAGGCGCTTACGGTAGTACAGTGAAGAACCTAGGAAATCAGGGAAGAAGCGTAGTCGGTTGTGGTGTGCCGAAACCGAGGATGAGGTAGGCCTGAGAAAGAAGAGGGCCCACCCAAGGAAAGAGATGTGGAAGAAATGAGTTTGTAAATGAGTGGAGTGGTGGGAGGGACAAGTTCAGACCTCGGACGGTGCAGGAGCCAGGTAGAGGGGTGCCCTAAATAGGCTGGAGGCGGACCTCAGCCCCTCCCACAAATCCAGGCAAAAGCCTTCACACTTGTGTAAGGCGCTTACGGTAGTACAGTTAAGAACCTAGGAAATCAGGGAAGAAGCGTAGTCGGTTGTGGTGTGCCGAAACCGAGGATGAGGTAGGCCTGAGAAAGAAGAGGGCAAAAATGAAATAAACAGTTTATTGTATTCAATATACATGAAAGCTCAACCCGACATGTTTTGGAAAGCATCTCTTAACTCCCGTGTTGGATTGAGGATGTAACGTGAGAAAGCGGATGACTTCCAGCGCCCCAATTTCTTGATGACATGAGCCGGGATGTTGGCACTGGAGGCCGTGGACGCCGCCCCGATGCGAAAGGAGTGCCCTGAGTAGTTGGATGCGTTAAGGCCCAGTTGAGTGAGGGATGACCTGACATAGGTCATAAAGGTGGTGGTGGTGAGTACAGACCCATGCAGTTGAAGTAGTGGCTGAGAGGGTAGGAACTTGTGATGGTGCTTGTAAGCGTCCAGAACCCCGACTGGGCACCATCTGTTCTGCGTAGGGTAATATGGAATGTTCACGAGTGAGAGCTGACTGCTTTTGGAGTGAGGTAAGGTTAGGATATAATGATCCACGTGTTTCGTCAAGTGGGAGACAAGAAGACAAGGTGTGGTTTGGGTCGCCGAGGTCGTGGTGAATTCCCTGGGCCTCAGGAATCCGTAGAAGGCCAGGTACATCGCTGTTTTGATGATGGAGTTGGTATCTGCTTCAAAAGGCCAGGTGTCTAGTAAGTCGGATAATGCCTTGAAAACGTGACTGTTGATGGGTAGCCTCTGTGTTGGCCGTGCGGGTTCTGTCTTCTGAATACCTTTGAGTATGGTTTTGATCTGGTGCGAGGCCATGAAACTGATGTTGTTAGGGTGTATGATTAGCATATGATGTTGAATGCCGGTGAGATAGAGTTTGATGGTGTTGTATGACATTTTGAGCTTGAGGTGGCAAAAGGAAGCAAACCCCAGCAGGAAGGTCATGACAAATGGGTGCGTGATGTTGTGTTCCAACAGGAACCTGTTAAAAAGTGTGAATGCTCTGTTGTACGACCTGCGTGTGTTGTCTGATCAGAATGAGCTGATGAAATGACGGGGTGATGGAGGCCGTGGGTGTCGCTGACGGGAGAGCCTGATGAAACGCCTGAAATTTGAAACGAGACAGATTGTCAGCTGCTGTATTGCACCTCCCCGGGACATGGAAGCAGTGTATGAAGAAATTGTTGCAAGCTGCCAACCAAGTAAGCCTTCGCAGGAACCTCATAATTGTGAGGGATTTGGACCGACCCTTGTTAATGATCTGGCAGGTCGCCTGGTTGTCTGAGTAGCATCGGACCGACATGTTTGCCCATGAATGACCCCACGCCACGGCGGCTGCCACGATGGGGTAGATCTCGAACAGAGCCGAGGTAGTGGAAAATCCTTCCAAACCCTGGACCGCAGGAGGCCAGCTACCCCACAGCCAATCGTTCCCGAAAATGGCCGCGAAGCCAGTGGTAGATGCCGCGTCTGACCAGATAGAGGGGGAAGAGTCCGATAGCTGAGGGAGGAACATGCTCCTGCCGTTCCAGGTGGACAGAAATCTCCTCCACATACCCAGATCTGCAGTGGCGTGGGCATCCAGGGGCAGCCTGTGAGATTCGTGAAGAAAAAAGGGGAAAAGGTGCAGAAGCCGTGAAATGAACGAGCGACCCTGGGGAATGATGCGCATGGCAAAGTTCAGGGAACCCAATAGGGACTGTAATTCTTTGCGATTGCAGTTGCCGAGTTGAAGGTAGTTGTCTATGTGGTCGAGAATAACCTGGATCTTCCCGGGTGGCAAACTGGCTTGCATTGAGGCAGAATCCAACTGAATGCCCAAGAAGGTGATGACTGTGTCCGGCCCCTCTGTTTTCTTAGTGGAGATGGGTACCCCAAGTTCCCCGAACAGCTTGATGGTGGCTCTGAGGCTGGCGGGAGGGGAGGTGTTTTCCTCCACGAGTAGAAAGTCATCAAGGTAATGCAATACCATCGGGCATCTTGCTACGTTTAAGAGTAACCAGCATAGTGCCTCCGCGAATGTGTCAAAAATGGCCGGGCTACTCTTGGATCCGAAGGTCAACCGGGAGAAAAAATAATAGTTTCCGGACCACTTGATGCCATGAAGGTGCCACAGCGACGTGTGAATTGGTAGCAATTTGAACGCATTGGCGATGTCGGTTTTGCTGAGCCATGCTCCGACCCCTGCTAGCCTGATGGCGGTTATGGCGTGATCTATGGTGGTGTATAGTAGTGAGAATTCCTCCGAGGGAATGAGGGAGTTGAGACTGGGGTCGGCTGAACCGTGTGGTGCCGACAAGTCGATGATTAGCCTCTGTTTCTGGGAAGATTTCCCAGTGACGATGCCAATGGGATTGGTGCGCCATGTGACGAATGGGGGGGTCTTGAAAGGTCCTAGTACGAAGCCCTCTGCGACTTCCTGGGCTATGAGGGCGTCAATTGCGGTGGGGTTGCCTTGGATGGATAGGAGATTAGGACACTCCAGGGTGCCTGTTGGCATGTGCAGGATGCCCGTGTGGAAGCCTTCTGTCAGCCCTGCCACGAGGAAATCCGTGAGATGCCTGGATGGGTGCTGAGACATAAATGCTGTAAAAACCGGCATATTTACGGTCGATAGATATGGTCTAGAAAACATTTTATTTGGACACATGGATTTGGCATGTGCCCGGAAACAATTGGTACAAATATGCAACAACCTACACCCGCTATAATTGCAGGACCCCACATTAAAATTGTTGCAAATCTGGGACTTGCCCAGAAACTTGATTGGCCGTCCCAGCTTGTCCCGGCCTGATTTCTCCGTGACCCCGGAGGGGCCGGCCGCTTGAGAGGGGGCCTGTCTGTCCACCGCGTTCGGGCAGAAATTGGTGGGGTATTGGGGGCGGAGCTAGCGCCGGACGGAGATGGCTGCATAGTTCCCTGCTCTCCTAAGAGGATTGTGTATAACACCAGCTATTAGCAGCGCCTTTGGGTGAGAATGGTCAAAATCGGTAACCCAAGACAAGGGGACCACTCCGCTACCTCTAAAAGTCAAGTTCCTCCGGGTGACATGGAGAAATTTCTTCGGAAGGCTGCAGCAACGGTCGCGCAGAAAGAAACCAAGATGGCGCCGACACCACAGCCTAAAGCTCCAAAGCGTGCTCCAGTCCCGTCGGAAGGAGAAAGCGTCGGAAGATCCCCAGACCAGCTCTGACTTACCCTTAACCAGAAGATATTTGGACCGGGCCCTGAGCAGAGTAATGGAACCTATCCTCACCGAATTCGCGGCGTTTAGGCAGGAGGTAAGGCACATTGGGGACCGGGTGGAGGCCTTAGAAACACACCAAACAGCGTCCCTGAACCACCATACGGCAGTGTCTGATGCCTTACGCCGATGCTCTTCCTACCTGAATGGGCTTCACAACGCGATTGAAGATCAGGAAAATCGAGGGCGCCGCAACAACCTGAGGTTCCGTGGGATCCCAGAGGCGGTACTACCGGGGGACATTCCGGCGACCGTCCTGACCATCTGTAGCTCACTATTGGGCCCTGATTTCTCGCAAGAGGTGATCATCGAAAGGGCACACAGGGCCCTGCGCCCGAAACCCAAGCCTTCCGACCCGCCCAGGGATGTTATCTGTAGATTCTTGAACTTCCCGGTTAAGTCAGCCATTTTGGAAGCGGCCCGAAACAGCACAGACCTATCTTATGAAGACTTTAAACTCGAAATCTATCAAGATCTGGCCCCCTCTACTCTGAGGAAACGTAGGGCATTGAAGCCTTTGACCGACTGGCTTCGTTCCAACAAGATCGTATACCGCTGGGCCTATCCTTTTGGACTCTCATTTACCTGCGCAGGGAAAAAAGTTTTTATCTCATCTTACACAGACCTGCAAGCTGCCTACGACGTCCTGAGCATCGACCCGTTGCCGATTGAAAATTGGGAGCTCTACCAGGACTTAAACGATCTACCAGACCTACCTACAATAGCTCCTTTTGAGGTTCTGCGTACCCCGAAGGCATCCAGATCCAGGAAGAGAGGTCTGCAGTTTACCCCCAGAAGCACTTCCCGAGATCATCAACCTACTCTGTAGTGACTCCTCTCTGTATGTACGGGACTTATGTTATATTGCTTTCCTCCCTGAGTAGGTCCTCACTTGTTCTCTCTGCTAATTATCTTTTCGTGGTTTAACCGTTATAATGTATATGTCTGCTATACTAATCAGGCAGACTCATTCTCCCCGACTGCCCATTCGATTTCTGATGTGTTATACAACCTCTTTCATGGTCACAAGACCACACTCCCCCCTCATGTATATTGCATATGCAATTATGTTTAGTTCTTTTTTGTCTCCCTTGTTATGTTCTGTCCTATTTCCTTACTTTTCTCTTCCCCCAGGGTATGAGACACTCTTATTCACACCATGCGTCCACTTCTGCATCCTGAACCTGCTAACGCACTTTGAGAAGAGACTACACGTCACCCCTTTGCTCTCCTGGAGGGGACACCATTGGCTTAGAGGTAATCCCATTCACACTATGTCATATGGCTGAACTACTTATTGCTTCTTATAATGTCAAAGGCTTTCACTCCCCCTCCAAGAGGAGTCAGGTTTTTGCCGTTCTAAGGAAAGCCAAGGCGGAAGTGGTGTTCCTCCAGGAGACGCATTATCGATTTAATCGCTACCCCAACATGCAGTACTCCTATTATTCCAATTGGTATCACTGTGGAGGTAACTCCTCCGCGTCCAGTGGGGTGAGCATAGGTTTTCATAAAAAGATTCCATTCAAGCTCGCTGACCAAGTACTTGACCCAGAGGGAAGGTATATGCTGATTAAGGGCTCAATTGGCCAACAAATTTACACCTTCGTTAACATCTATGGTCCTAACTCCAACCAGTCCCATTGGATAGCCAGTCTAGTCCCTATTATCAACCCTTTTAGTGAAGGGATTGTAGTAGTGGGAGGAGACCTAAACGTTGCCCTATTCCCTCATCTCGATATATCCTCGCACAAGTCGTCCCACTCTGGCAAATCCCTCAAATCTATCAGAAAAACCCTCTGGGATCTCCATTTGATTGACACCTGGCGTTCCCTTCACCCCAATGACCTGGACTACACCTTCTACTCCCCAGTCCATGGCACATACCACCGGCTGGACTACTTTTTTATCTCAAAGGAACACCTTCATCTATGTAGTGCAGCGTCGATAGGTTCCATCCATTTGTCTGACCACTCTCCTATATTTATTAAGGTCTTAGCCCCCGTAAAAAATCCCTCATGTTTTAATTGGCGACTAAACGAGACCCTGTTAGGCTCCCAAGATTTAATAGACCAAATCTCAAAACATTTGGCTAACTATTTCTCCCTAAATGAGGGCTCCGACATCTCATTTAACACCCTTTGGGACGCCCATAAACCTGTAATTAGGGGTCACTTTATTAACATTGGGTCCTATAGGAAAAAACTGCAAGAAAAAGCCATAGACGAAGTCCTGAAGAAAATACAGAGCCTAGAGTATAGCCATAAATCTTCCCCCACTGAACCCCAGTTAAGAGAACTTACTGAATACAGAGCAAAACTTAAATCCCTACTTTCGGCAAGAACAGCAAAATATTTCATGAGCATGCAACATAAGTTTTTTGCTCATGGGGATAAAGCCACCAAATTTTTGATGAGTAGAATCAGGGGGAGAAGGTCCTCCAACTATGTTCACCAGTTATCTTCCTCTGGTGGTAAACCGATCTTCTCGGTTTCCCAGATTGCAGCTCACTTCCGGGACTATTATAATAGTCTGTATAATCTTTCCCCCCCTGATTCTACTGACAGCAGAGGAGCGGCTATAGATAGCTTCCTAGACTCATCCGAGTTGCCCCGCCTCTCACCCGAACAGAAATTAAAACTAGAGGCCCCTTTTACCATTCTGGAACTTAAGACCGCTATGTCACAAATGCCCACAGGGAAGAGCCCGGGCCCTGACGGCCTTCCACTCTCATATTATAAGACCTTTCAGAACCTCCTCCTCCCCCATCTCTTGAAGGTCTGTAATCAGTCTCTGCTCGGCTGTCCACTCTCCAGAGATATGACGGTGGCGCACATCTCCCTCATACCTAAAGAAGGGAAAGACCCCAAACAATGCTCCAATTACAGGCCCATATCCCTCCTAAACATAGACCTCAAACTCCTGGCTAAGATGTTAGCTAATAGGCTTGCCGTTTTCCTTCCCCTCCTCATTCATGGTGACCAGGTTGGCTTCATCCGGGCCAGAGAAGGTAAAGACAACACTACCAGAGTGATCAACGTCCTTTGTTATGCCAAGAAGTGCTCCTCCCCCCTGCTTCTCCTTAGTACCGATGCGGAGAAAGCATTTGATAGGGTCAATTGGCAATACCTAAAGCGTATCTTGCTTAAATTTGACCTCCCTGACCCCTTTGTCAGAGCAACATTCGCCATGTATGAGCAGGCATCAGCTAGGGTACAGGTTAACAGTGGTCTATCTACCCCTCTCCCGATAAGTAATGGGACAAGACAGGGTTGCCCCCTCTCACCCCTCCTGTTTGTCTTGGCTTTAGAGCCGCTGCTTGCTAACATTAGGCGAGATGAGGAGATTTCGGGTCTATGTTTGGGAGGCAGGGAACAGAAAATTGCAGCATTTGCTGACGATGTCCTCATAATGACGACTAACCCCAAAACTTCCCTACCACGGATTCAGGCACACCTGAATGTTTTCAGTCTAGCATCAGACTTCAAAATCAATGCAAGTAAATCCCTTGTCCTATGTAGGGGAATTCCCCAATCCACGCAGAACGATTTAGGCTACTTTCACACTAGCGTTCGGCTGTCCGCTCGTGAGCTCCGTTTGAAGGGGCTCACGAGTGGACCCGAACGCTTCCGTCCAGCCCTGATGCAGTCTGAATGGATGCGGATCCGCTAAGACTGCATCAGTCTGGCGGCGTTCAGCTTCCGCTCCGCTCGCCTCCGCACGGGCAGGCAGACAGCTGAACGCTGCTTGCAGCGTTCGGGTGTCCGCCTGGCCGTGCGGAGGCGTGCGGATCCGTCCAGACTTACAATGTAAGTCAATGGGGACGGATCCGTTTGAAGATGCCACAATATGGCTCAATCTTCAAGCGGATCCGTCCCCCATTGACTTTACATTGAAAGTCTGGACGGATCCGTCCGAGGCTATTTTCACACTTAGCTTTTATATGCCAATATAATGCAGACGGATCCGCTCTGAACGGAGCCTCCGTCTGCATTATTATGATCGGATCCGTTCAGAACGGATCCGATCGAACGCTAGTGTGAAAGTAGCCTTAAAGAGGGATTCACCCTTTAACTGGTCTTCTCCCACTATTACATACTTAGGGATTAAACTTTGTCCTAATATTAATGACCTTTTTTCCCTTAATTATATCCCCCTACAAAAATCCATATTTGAGGCCATTGATAAACTGGCACAATCTAACCCGACTTTGTCTTGGTTCGGCCGCAAAAATCTCCTCACATCTTTAATCCTTCCTCGGCTGACATATCTACAACAAGTCCTACCTATCCCCGTTCCCAAACAATACTACGTGCAAATTTCCAAGAAGTTTAGATCTTTCATCTGGAATAACAAAAAAGCTAGACTGTCTCATTCTCTACTCACCAGGCCTAGACACGCAGGAGGGATTGGAATGCCAAACCCCGAAATTTATGGTAAGGCTATCCTCCTTACCCGAGTGGTAGCCTGGCTGCGTCCTCCTCCGTACTCTCTTTCGGTGGGCACTGATTTGGCTATATTGGAGAAATCCCCTAGGGCCCTACTCCTTGGTTCCCAAATGGTTCTCTCTGGACAATATTCCCATTACCCAATAATAAAGGCCACGCTAGAGGCCTGGAAATGGTTCTCGTCCTCGCACTGCTCTGTTCCGTTCCCATCCCCCCTATTGACAATAAAAGATATTGTAGATACAGCTCCTTACCCCATAAGATCTGCGACCTCCCAGGGGCTAAAGTCTTCTTCCTTGCATATCAATGCCTTGGCACTCCCCTCGGGTGACTGGATGGACCATCAAACAACGAGTGCCCTTTTAAACCCCCATCCTTGTGATATCTTCACTATCGCCTATATTAGAGCCTACCTGAAGCAACATATAGATATAGGGGACCTATCTCGCCCCATGGTGTGGTTTGAGTCGATTGTCTCTCACCACTCTGTCCCTAGGAAGCTCATATCGTTAATTTATAGCAGACTACGCTCACCTCCTATGCTTGCCAAGCCATCATTTGTCAGCTGTTGGGAAAAAGATCTCAATATTGTGATCCCTTTTAGCAGTCTTTCCCGACTGCTGTGCTCTCCCCATGGTGCCTCCCGCTGCGTACGAATCCAGGAAAACAACTACAAGATCCTCACCAGATGGTATAATACCCCTGACAAGACATCACTGTATTCTGCTTCAGCCTCTGACGTCTGCTGGAGGTGCCATGGGGTGAAGGGAACTTTTTTCCATATATGGTGGTCCTGTCCCCCTATTTACAAATGGTGGACGGAGATCTTTGCTCAGTCAAACATGATTTGTAGGACCTCTATTCCCACCTCACCTCAGCTAGCTCTCCTTTCCATCCCTCCAGCAATACATGCGGCAAAACTGCCATACGTGTTTACTCAAATGCTAATTGCTGCCCGCCTCTTGCTTCCCAGGCACTGGCTACAATCCCATGTCCCGACTATTGAAAACTGGTTTCAAAAAATAGATCAACTTCATAGATTTGAAGAGCTCTCTTCGTGGGAGATGCGGTCCCATGGAACCTTTCTCAAGAAGTGGCTCATATGGTCGGCTTACAGAGACCCTCATAAGTAACTGAGTCTCGTCTGAGGACATCTACTTGATGCTCCGGGGCTTTGCCTCGTTAGTTCACTTTCTTGACAGCCTTCTGCTACGGTGATCATTGGGCTGGTTACTTACCCCCTGGGGTTGGCGGCTGTACGCACAAACTCGCCCAACTCGCCCCTTATAGATAATGTCCTGAATGGGAATAGGTGTCCTCTCCAGCCTACTCGTCTTTATGATTCTGCCCACAGATGTTTCAATCTTGCTGAATACCATGCCCCTGCCTCCCCCACAAACACACCCATGCTAATTAGGTATTATTTATAGTACTCTATATGGTGTATAAACTGTATGACTTGTCCTTGTGCAACTCTTCATGGTAAATAATAATGTACTTACTTGAGTTCCTATGCAGGCCTGCGTGCCTATACCCTGGTACCTTGTTACCCCCTGTTTTTTGTTGAAAAACCAATAAAAACATAATTTAAAAAAAAAGAAATTGGTGGTGTGGGCCGTGGAGGAGCAGTACGCACAGGCTGGCGTCCTCAGGCCTGCGAAGTGCCGGCAAAAAATGACAGTGTCGATTCTTGCCCAGTTGGAGCGGACTCCGTACTGGGAGAAAGCCCCTGCCACCTTTGCTGAAAAAGATCTATGGTAGTCATAGAATGCTGACCCTCCATATTTGTTGCCCAGGTCAACCAGTTTGTGCATGTAGAGGTCGAACTACTCCCTTCTGTTGGGGTAGACCGCACAGATGACATCCCTGTAGATGCCGAAAGCCAATACAAATTCTGGGATAGACAGTTTTCTATTTAGGCGGGCATCCCTGGATTTGACCACAACAGAGACATCATCATAGGCATAAGTTTTGTTCTCGACAACATCTTGGGAGGCAATCAGGAGGGAGGCCAGGTTCACATCCTTACCTTCCAGAATGTCCCTTTTCAAGTGCTCCGGTATCATGTGCACCGGGCTGACTTCTTGGTCATCTGGGTTGATGGATGGCGCGCCCACTGGCAAACCGGATGGTGCCGGTGACGCTGCCGGTGGTGGCCCTGCCAAGGAGAGGGTCGTGGTGACCGACTCCAGCCTCTCCAACCTGTCGTTGACCTTGGACATGGATGTCATCAAAGAGGCCAGCATGGCGTGTATGTCCCCCGTGCTGGACTGGCTAGCTCCTTCCCCTGCCTCCGCGTTATTGGTTGACGTGCGTAGTAGTCGGAAAAGCTCTGCTTTCCTTGCCGTGGCGGGGAAGGGAATCTGCCGTCTCCTTAACTCCGTCGTGATACGCGGAATTGTCCAGGATCTGATGGATGCTGGGCTGGCTAGACCGCCTCCCTGGGCTGAGGTGATGGATCTAGCAGGAGTGCCAGGAAGGGAAAAGTCCTCTATTCCTTCCAGAGACATGCTAAAACAGAATAGTTTGTTAGTGTGGGGAAACACAGGACCGTGCTGGCAAGCTAGCTATGCCGGATGGCGAAATAATTAAGCCTAGAATGGTGACAGATGAGGCCCTGCTAATTGCCGAGCGGCTTGAGATGCTCTATCTATGAGTTGGCGCGAGGGGTTGATGAGGCCACTGACGTGGTGGCAGGAGTGTGAGGCCTCTCGGTGACTTGTAAGACAGGACTAGGGGAAGGGAGTGACAGGTGAGGCCCTCTCTATGCAACAGCGAGGCAGCTTACTAACGAGTGGCGCGATGGGCGGCTGCCTCTGAACGTGTGAGGCGGGGTGTTGGCCTCGCGGACCACTAACTGATGGCGGAAGCCAAGAGGGGGTGATCTAGTGGGATTCCGGAGCCCCTAACGCCAGCACGCTGACCCTAACGGGATGGACTGAAATGTAAGGAAAAGAAACGATTTGAGCAGGTGTACGTACCTGGTAGCAAGAAAAGAATCACTGGATACGTGCAGCGTAAATAAGTTTAAACTTGACCGCCTAAAAGAGGGGTAGACAGAAAGTGTTATGACGAGAGTTGACTGTGGTATGAACGTCGGCATGACCTGAGAGGATTGTGACGTGAGCCGCAACGGTGTCCTGGTATTTGGATGGTATTTGAAATGAGGCCCCGTGACGTGGCGGAAGGTGTGAACCGCGGACCCCTTTGTTTTTTTTTTGTTTTTGTTTTTTTTACTATATGGCGGGTTTCTTCTTGTGATATTAGCGGACCCCTTGAAAAAGTATATATTTTTTTGTTTTGTTTTTAACTATATGGCGGGTTTTCTCTGTGATATTAACCCCTTAAGGACATAGGACGTACCGGTACGCCCTATTTCCCGAGTCCTTAAGGACCGAGGACGTACCGGTACGTCCTGACTTAAAAATGTAATTCCTGCGCCGCGGGGGTTAATCGGAACGGGATTTCGGCTGAAATCATTCAGCCGGCATCCCGTAACAACGCAGGGGGGGGGTCATTGGACCCCCCCCCGTATCGGCGATCGCAGAAAACCGCAGGTCAATTCAGACCTGCGGTTTTCTGCGTTTCCGGTCCATTCGGGTGTCCTGTGACCCGATGAACCGGAAAAAGACTGCGATCGGTGGCGTAATTTTACACCACCAATCGCAGTCCGAGGATTTGAGGAGGCGGTGCTGGCCCTGGTGCTGAACACTGCTGTCCAGGGTGCTGATTGGTGCAGGGGAGAGAGGCGCGAGATTCAAACTTCCTGCGCTCCTCTCTCCCCTCCTCTTCCTGTTCTGCACGAGCACCCGGCAGCATCGTCCAGCACCAGCTCCTGTGTCCCCCTAATCGCCATCCATCACCCTCCTGCACCCATCGCCACCCAGGTAGGTTAGGGTCAGTGAGGGAGAGGCACCGTTAGGCAGGGAAAGAAGGGAAAAGTAAGTTAGGAAAAAAAAAAAAAAAGTACTTTTATTCCAAACTTCCAAACTTCCATCTATCCATCTAACCCTAACCCCGACCCCCCCTGCCACTTGCCCCCCCCCACCAGCTCCCCCCCACCCCCCACCAGCCCCCCACCCCCCCTCACCACCACTTTTTTTTTTCTGCGTGCGCTGACTGGCCGGCACTTTTTAGCGTCCGTCCACTGTTAGCGCATCGCCCGCCCCACCGCTGATCAGTGTTGTACCGCTGATTAGCAAGTTTTAACTTTTTTTTTTCCTATCACTTGCCCTTTTTTTCTTGCCTTTTCTAGTACGCGAACACCCGTTGCCCCCACACACACGCACATATAATAAAGTTTGCCACACACGCACACCTACACGCACACACACCCATGGCCCGCCGGGTGTTCTCGGCCGAGGAGGCATACGCCCAGATTGCCTCCGACTCCGAGAGCCCCAGTGAGGATGAGGATGACCCCACATTCCTTTTATCATCCGCATCCTCCTCATCATCATCGGATGACGATGAGCCACCAAGGCGGCGGAGACGCCGCCAGGCGGAGCCAGGGGCCGCACATGCTAGGGATCCTGTGGCCCACCCTAGTACGAGCCGCCCTGGGGTTCGTACTGGTTTCCCGGCCCACCAAATAAGTCCACCGGAGCCCCCTGCCGATGAACTTAGCTGGTGTCCCCCAGTGGACTTTGAGCCTGAGATTCCGGATTTCGCTGGCAATCCTGGAATCCAGATTCCCACAGTGGGGTTTACTGAAATAGACTTTTTTAGTTTTTTTTTCAGTAACCCACTGGTGAATTTGATGGTGGAGCAGACGAATCTGTACGCCCAACAGTTCGTCGCTCAAAACCCAGGCTCAGTTTTGGCTAGACCCGGTGGCTGGACGCCGGTCAGTGCAGCCGAAATGAGGACATTTTGGGGCCTCGTGCTGCATATGGGTCTAGTCCAAAAACCCAGTGTCAGGCAATACTGGAGTGGGGACGTCCTGTACCAGACCCCACTGTACAGTATGGTCATGACACGTCACCGGTTTGAGGCCATCCGGAAATGTCTGCATTATTCCGATAATGCAGCATGTCCACCCCGAGGTGATCCTGCCTATGACCGGCTGTATAAGATACGGCCGGTCATCGATCACTTTGGGGCCACATTTCAGCAGGCCTACGTACCTGGAAGGGAGGTCGCGGTTGATGAGTCTCTCGTTGCGTTCAAGGGGAGACTCAGTTTCCGCCAATACATTCCCACAAAGCGGGCGAGGTATGGCGTGAAGCTATACAAAATTTGTGAGAGTACCTCAGGGTACACTTACAAATTTCGTGTGTACGAGGGGCGAGATTCCCGTATTCAACCCCCAGAATGTCCCCCCACTCTGGGTGTTAGCGGGAAACTCGTGTGGGACCTTATGTACCCACTGCTGGATAGTGGTTACCACTTGTACGTGGATAACTTTTATACCAGCATTCCCTTGTTCAGGTCCCTTGCCGCCAGATCCACGTTCGCTTGTGGGACCGTGCGGAAAAATCAACGCGGCCTCCCTGCCTACCCCCTCCAGGTACCTATCCCCAGGGGTGAGACCCGTGCACTTACCAGTGGAAACCTGTTGCTGGTCAGGTATAAGGACAAGAGGGATGTCCTTATGCTGTCCACAATCCACGGTAACAGCACCACCCCAGTCCCTGTGCGAGGTACCGCGGCAACGGTCCTCAAGCCCGATTGTATCGTCGACTACAATCGGTATATGGGAGGAGTTGATCTCTCTGATCAAGTCCTCACGCCATATAACGCCATGCGCAAAACCCGGGCATGGTACAAAAAAGTTGCGGTCTACTTGGTGCAGGTTGCCATGTACAACTCTTTTGTACTATCCCGAAGCGCTGGCAGCACAGGGACATTCCTCCAATTCTATGAGGCAGTCCTCAAGGACCTGATCTTTTCGGACCGGGAAAGAGCAGGCCGGAGTACCTCGGGAACTGGAGGCGCCCGGATCGTCCCTGGCCAACACTTTCCAGGTGTGGTCCCCCATACTGGAAAGAAGGGACGAACCCAAAAAAAGTGCAGAGTGTGTCACAAGAGGGGGATACGGAAGGACACCACCACTCAATGTGACACGTGCCCCGATCATCCGGGCCTCTGCATTATCGATTGCTTCAGGGAGTATCACACTTCCATGGAGTACTAAATTTTTATAATCCCCAACAGTTCACTAGAGAACATAAAACACTATGGCTCTCAGACTTTGGAGACACGAAAACAATTTTTCTTTCCCCAAAAAATATTAGTTTTAGTGCAGGCATCCTCAAACTGCGGCCCTCCAGATGTTGTAAAACCATAACTCCCAGCATGCCCAGACAACCTACAGCCATCATCAGGGCATGGTGGGAATTGTAGTTTTACAACATCTGGAGGGCCGCAGTTTTAGGATGCCTGCTTAGTGTCTCCAAAGTCTGAGAGCCATACATATTGGGCATCGTCGCGTGCGTAAAAGTCGTCGCTATAAAAATAACTTTTTACCAAACGCCTCGGATGAACGGTGTTAAAAATATAAAATAAAAACGGTGCCAAAACACCTATTTTTGGGCAAAATTTAAATTTAAATCCATTTTGCCGGTAATAAAGCAAGGGTTAACAGCCAAACAAAACTAAACATTTATTGCCCCAATTCTGTAGTTTGCAGAAACACCCCATATGTGGTCGTAAATGGCTATATAGCCGCACGGCAGGGCATAGAACGAAGGGAACTCCATACGGTTTCTGGAAGGCAGATTTTGATGGACAGTTTTTTTTTTTACACCATGTCCCATTAGAAGCCCCCCCTGATGTAGCCTAGACTAGAAACTCCAAAAAAGTGACCCCATCTAAGAAACTACACCCCTCAAGGTATTCAAAAGTTACTTTACAAACTATGTTAACCCTTTAGGTGTTCCACAAAACTAAATAGCGAATGTAGAAACAATTTTAGAATTTAATTTTTTTGTTACATTGCCTCAAAAAAGAGTAATATAGAGCAACCAAAAATCAAATTTACCCCAAAAATAGTCCCAAAACAACAACCACCTTATCCCGTAGTTTCCTAGATGGGGTCACTTTTATGGAGTTTCTACTCTAGGGGGGCATCAGGGGGCTTGAAAGGGTACATGGTGTAAATAAACCAGTCCAGCAAAATCTGCCTTCCAAAAACCATATGACGTTCCCCTTCTTCTATGTCCTGCCGTTTAGCCAAATAGTAGTTTACCACCACATATGGGGTGTTTCTGCAAACTACAGAATCAGGGCAACCCATTTTGAGTGTTGTTTGGCAGTTAACCCTTGTTTTACTCCTGGAAAAAACTGATTATATTGGAAAATTTTCCAAAAAATAGAAATTTCAAAATTGTTTCTCCATCTGCCATTAACTCTTGTGGAACACCTAAAGGGTTAACAAAGTTTGTAAACCCAGTTTTGAATACCTTGAGGGGTGTACTTTCTTAGATGGAGTCACTTTTTTGAAATTTCTATTCTAGGGGTGCAACAGGGGGCTTCAAATGGGACATGGTATAAACAAAACCAGTCCTGCAAAATCTGCCTTCCAAAACCCATATGGTGTTCCCCTCCTTCTATGTGCTACCGTTCGGCCAAACAGTAGTTTACGACCACATATGGGGTGTTTCTGCAAACTACAGAATCAGGGCAACCCATTTTGAGTGTTGTTTGGCAGTTAACCCTTGTTTTACTCCTGGAAAAAATTGATTATATTGGAAAATTTTCCAAAAAATAGAAATTTCAAAATTGTTTCTCCATCTGCCATTAACTCTTGTGGAACACCTAAAGGGTTAACAAAGTTTGTAAACCCAGTTTTGAATACCTTGAGGGGTGTACTTTCTTAGATGGAGTCACTTTTTTGAAATTTCTATTCTAGGGGTGCAACAGGGGGCTTCAAATGGGACATGGTATAAACAAAACCAGTCCTGCAAAATCTGCCTTCCAAAACCCATATGGTGTTCCCCTCCTTCTATGTGCTACCGTTCGGCCAAACAGTAGTTTACGACCACATATGGGGTGTTTCTGCAAACTACAGAATCAGGGCAACCCATTTTGAGTGTTGTTTGGCAGTTAACCCTTGTTTTACTCCTGGAAAAAATTGATTATATTGGAAAATTTTCCAAAAAATAGAAATTTCAAAATTGTTTCTCCATCTGCCATTAACTCTTGTGGAAGACCTAAAGGGTTAATAAAGTTTGAAAAAACAGTTTTGAATACCTTGAGGGGTGTAGTTTCTAGAATGGGGTCATTTTTGGGAGGTTTCTATTATCTAAGCCTCACAATATGACTTCAAACCTGAACTGGTCCATAAAAAGTGGGATTTTGAAGATTTCTCAAAAATTTCAAAATTTGCTTCTAAACTTCTAAGCCTTGTAACATCCCCAAAAAATAAAATATCATTCCCAAAATGCTACAAACATGAAGTAGACATATGGGGAATGTAAAGTCATCACAATTTTTGGGGGTATTACTATGTATTACAGAAGTAGAGAAACTGAAACTTTGAAATTTGCTAATTTTTCTAAATTTTGGTAAAAAATGTATTTTTTTATGCAAAAAAATTTACTTTTTTGACCCAATTTTAGCAGTGTCATGAAGTACAATATGTGACGAAAAAACAATCTCAGAACGGCCTGGGTAAGTCGAAGCGTTTTAAAGTTATGAGCACTTAAAGTGACACTGGTCAGATTTGCAAAAAATGGCCTGGTCCTTAAGGTGAAAATGAGCCTGGTCCTTAAGGGGTTAATGCACCCCTTGAAAAAGTTTTTTTTTTTTTTTTCGTTTTTAACTATATGACGGGTTTTCTCTGATATTAATGCACCCCTTTTTTTTTTTTTTTTTTTGTGTTTTCTCTGACAAGCAGAATGGAAAAACACCACACTATTAATGACCCTTCAGACTTGCAGAGTGGGCTCACATGTCCTGAACATGCCACCATTTGTAACGGAACCTCCTGTGTATAGCCCCCTGGCAATTTAAATGCAATTCTAACATTGTGCTGAGTACTGTCATGTGATCATGCTGGCGCTGGTCATGTTGCCCATGGGCTGCACTGTGGAGATAAGGGAATTTGGGGCCACATGAAACGTCCCTGGGGCATGGCAGTGGGATTCCGGTGCCGGGATGTGCATGCCCCCCCCCACATACACACACGCGGCACCGGCGGCCGGCCGCCAGGCTACCGCGCATGCGCCGACGTGGCCGCGCACGCGCAGCACCCAGGCCGCGCATGCGCAGACCAGGTGCCGGGACGCGGTGGCCGCCATCGGCAGCGCGGCAGGAGAAAGGAGGGGCGGCCGGTGCGGCGGTGGGGAAAGGGGGACCGCGGCCGTGGTGTTTTGCTATGGAGGGGGAGTATGTGGAGCGGCCGGAAATGAGGCGAGCATGTGGCAAATGAGGGTGCGGGCATGCCGCTGAGCTGGACCAGGGGGTGAGGGGAGGGGGGCGGAAGTGTGTGAGAGAGGTGCCGGTGAGGAGGAAACGGAGTTTGTGGCCGCCATGGGAACTAGTACCCGTGCTGGCAGTGCTTGGAGTGGGGATGCGGTGTGGTTGTGTCCATGCATGAACCGAAATTGTGGCAGACATGAAAACCATGATTTTGGAGTGACGAAACCGTTACGTGAGTGAAATGAAATAATGGTGAAATGAATGAGCTAGTACAGGGGCAGCCATGAGGCCCTGCTGTACCGTACGGATGACTCACAGTTTAAACGGGCAAACGTGACCCGCAAAGAACCAGGTGAAGCCGGACGGATGGAACCGGAATGCTCCAAATCCTGGACCCGAAAGCAACGAACTTCAGAAAACACAGCAACTCGTAAGTAACTCTCCAGTTAACTCCACAAGCGACTCTCTCTCTCAAGTTCAGACCTCGGACGGTGCAGGAGCCAGGTAGAGGGGTGCCCTAAATAGGCTGGAGGCGGACCTCAGCCCCTCCCACAAATCCAGGCAAAAGCCTTCACACATATACACAGTTCTGATAAAAAGTTTAAGACCACTTGAAAAATGGCAAAAAATCATATTTTACATTGTTGGATCTTAACAAAGTTCCAAGTAGAGCTTCAACATGCAACAAGAAAAATTAGAGTGAGACAAAACATTTTTTGAGCATTCAATTAATTGAAAATGTTAGGACCACATGCATTTAAAAGGCCAAATCTGTGCAAAGATGTGGATTCATTGTCATTTTCTGTCAGGTAGTCACACGTTGTGATGGCAAAGGCAAAAAAACTCTCCCTTTTTGAATGTAGTCAGGTTGTTGAACTGCATAAGCAGGGTCTCTCACAGCGCGCCATCACTGCTGAGGTGGGAAGCAGTAAGACAGTCATTTGGAATTTCTTAAATGATCCTGAGTGTTATGGAACAAAAAAGTCAAGTGGAAGACCCTAAAAAATGTCATCAGCACTGAGCCGGAGGATCCAATTGGCTGTCCGTCAAGACACTGGACGATCCTCGACCCAAATTAAGGCCCTTACTGGTGCTGGCTGCAGCCCCATAACCATCAGACGGCATCTGAGACTGAAGGGCTTCAAAAACTAAAAACATCTTCAAAGACCTTGTCTCCTTTAACGCCACAGAACTGCTCGTTTGGACTTTTGCAAGAGAGCACCAAACATGGGATATTCAAAGGTGGAAGAAAGTTTTATTCTCTAATGAGAAAAAATTTAACCTTGATGGTCCTGATGGTTTCCAACCTTACTGGCATGACAAGCAGATCCCATCTGAGATGTTTTCTACGCGCCACAGTGGAGGGGGCGCCATAATGGTCTGGGGTCCTTTTTCCTTAAGTGGAACAATGGAGCTTTAGGAAGTGAAGGGGTGTCAAACGGCCGCTGGCTAAGTCCAGATGTTGCAGAGAGCATTCCTCATGACTGAGGCCCTCGTCTGTGTGGTAACGACTGGGTTTTTCAACAGGGCAACGCTACAGTACACAATGCCCGCAGGACAAGGGACTTCTTCCAGGAGAATAACATCACTCTTTTGGCCCATCCTGCGTGTTCCCCTGATCTAAATCCAATTGAGAACCTTTGGAGATGGATGGCAAGGGAAGTTTAAAAAAAATGGACAACAGTTCCAGACAGTAGATTACCTTCTTGCGGCTGTCTTCACCACTTGGGGAAAAGTTCCTACTCACCTCATGGAAACGCTTGCATCAAGCATGCCGAAACTAATTTTTGAAGTAATAAACAATAACGGTGGAGCTACTCATTACTGAGTTCATGTTTGGAAGTTGGATTTCTGTTTTGAGGGGGTTTAGTTTTTTTTTGGAGGTGTGGTCCTAAACCTTTGATCAGCTGAAAAACAGCCTGTTTCAGTTTATTTGTTGTTTTCATTAAATTGAATGCTCAAAAAATGTTTTGTCTCACTCCCATTTATTCTTGTTGCATGTTGAAGCTGTACTTGGAACCTTGTTATGATCCAGCCATGCTAAATATGATTTTTTGCCATTTTTCAAGTGGTCTTAAACGTTTAATCAGGACTGTATAGCGTATTTTTCGCCCCATAAGACGCACTTTTTCTCCGCCCAAAATGGGGGAAAAATGCCCCTGCGTCTTATGGGGCAAATGCTGCCAGTTTTACATCGCAAGCTGCGATGTACAAGTGAGCGGGGACTCGGGGAGGGACTGGGAGGAGGAGCTGGGGGCCGGCAATAGCGGCGTGGGGGTACAGTCACTGTACTATAGCCCCGCCGCTTCGGTATACTAATATAAAATGTTTTATTCAATTAATAGTTATTAAACATGCCCCCTCACTCCTATTATTACCTTACATCCTAACTGCTTCAGTAGAATGCAGGCAGGCAGGCCGGGCGACAGAATAACTCCCTGATGTCACGTGCCTGCGCCGCCTACTTTATGAATGAAGGAGGCGGCGCAGGCAAGTGACGTCAGTGAGTGACGCGCCGGCCGCCCGGCCTGCCTGCCTCCATTGTACTGAAGCGGTTAGGATGTAAGGTACTATTAGGAGTTGGGGGGCATGTTAAATAACTATTAATTAAATAAGACATCTTATATTTGTATACTGGAGCGGCGGGGGGGGGGGGATCTGTGGATGACATTTTTATGGGGGACATCTGTGGATGGCAATGTTATGGGTTGGGGGGTCTGTGGATGGCACTGTTATGGGCTGGGGGGGTCTGTGGATGGCACTGTTATGGGGTGGGGGGTCTGTGGATGGCACTGTTATGGGGTGGGGGGGGGTCTGTGGATGGCACATATATAACAGTGCCATCCACAGATCCCCCCTGTAACAGTGCCAGCCACAGATCCCCCTGTAACAGTGCAAACCACAGATCCCCCCATAACAGTGTCCATCACAGATCCCCCCCCCATAACAGTGTCCGTCATCCACAGATCCCCCCCATAACAGTGTCCGTCATCCACAGATCCCCCCATAACAGTGTCTGTCATCCACAGATCCCCCCCATAACAATGTCCGTCATCCACAGATCCCCCCCCCATAACAGTAAAGGATCCCATAAATGCACAGAAGGCCCAATGAGACTAATAAACAAAAGAGAAGACATCACCAAATTCATTGTACTGAAGCCCCTTTCACAATCACCGGATGTCACTGGAAGACTGTTAACTGCTGTCACCACTGGTTTCCAATTTTCAGGAATCTCTGCACCACCATTATCAATGTAGTCTCTGAAACCTTCACAGATGGATGCATAGCTGAGACGGAATCTTTTGCATAGCTGCTCCAGCTTCACTTCACCTTCAAACCACAGACTGTCCACATTGATTTGCCAGCGCTGTGAATTCAGGATGTCAATTTCAGAGACAAGAGTTTAAAATTCACCTGACTGTGATGAAGCTGCAGGTCAGAATTTATCCACCAAACTTTGATAAAATTGAGGGAGATTTATCCTCACTTGGCCTTTTGAACTCCATGGATTGACGGTCACACCTTTGAAATTCCCTTTCTCCAGCGATTCCATGACTTCTTTCAGATGTTTGCCAGGCATGTCTTTCATTTTTTTCAACTGCACAAACTGAAAGATTAATCAGCTGATAAGTTTGTGGAAGTGTAATGTCTTCTCTATGTAGAGCTTCAGATAACAGTCCCATTTCCTAAACAGCATCCGCAACCCCTGCAAGGTTTAACAAATAATCTTCTGATGTCAAGACCTTGTTAAGGCCACTAAATACAGATTTCTGCTTACTGTTATGAGCAGAGCTTACGCTTGCTTTCAGGAAATGCTCACATAGCTCTCTGGCTAACTGAAAAAAAAACACTTTTCCAATTTTAAGAATTTGTACTTCTAATTCTTTTGCACATTCTGAGAACTCTGCTAGATTTCTTGGTGACTGATGATACACAGCATACAACTTCTCAAAAAATGATGTTACATGATGAAGACCAGGAATAGAATCAATAGTATCTGAAATGCACAATTCAAGCCTATGACACAAGCAGTGCCATTTCACAATCTGTGGATATTTTTGACTGAGTCGTTCCAACCAAGCATTACACTTGCACCATCACTGCAAGCTCCAATCCAGTTTTCGGCAAGAAAGTAATTACTGAACCCAAATTTAGAAAGACAAGCTAGAAGGGTGGCTTCAGTAGACTGCATCTGCTTTAGGCAAATCAAGCAAATCTATAAAGAAAGTGACTGGGTCTTTTCCGTTAACAGAGGCAAGAATATAAAAGATTAACACTGAATGGGTAGAAACTGTTGTAGACTCAATATAAACAGAAATTTTGGAGCCTGCTCAACAATTGCTTTGCAAAGCTTTTTTCTCATTTCACTAGCAATGCAATCTATTATTTGTGCTGCTGTGTACTCACTATGGAGAATACATCCTAAGTCAGCTCCATTTGCAACTTGCAAGTTGATAAGATCTCTGAAGTCTGTGAAAGGGCGATTTTTTATTCACACAAAAGTAGGCAGTGCGAAATACCTTAGCGGTGAACGCAAACTTTTGCTTCTGCTGTTCTGCAATATTGGATTGCAAAATCTCCTTTCTGGATACTGTATGGATATCTCCTGCCTTTACATGTGCTTCTGAAATCTTATGTATGTGGATTTTTTTTACGTAGTGAGGTCAACATATCTTTTTTTGTTTTGCCATATGGAGTAATTGTACCAGTGCTCCATTCTTTAGAAATGGATACACCTTGTGAAACAGACACTCCAAGGTGTTTAACCTCCCGACACGCTTTGCACCCTAAAAGATCATTGACATCAGCATCTTGAGCCACATCAGTAACCATGTCCACTACAGCCGATTCACTGACTGGTGTAGCTTCTGCAGCGAACACCACCTGCTGAAGCAAAGGCTCAGACTGAGTGGAACAACTTGCAGAAACAGAAAGCAAATTTTTAATGGATGCCTTTGTGAAGAAATCCGTAATGCTGCTTTTTTGTTTACTCATTTCTGTACAAATAAAAACAATTTCAAAAAATTGTGTAAAGTCATTTTCAGATAAAAAAAAAATATAATATTTAGATAAAATGACCTCTTTAGGCAAAGAGTTCCCTATGCGTTCTGTTAGGCCCCATTCACACGTCCATAATTCCGTCCCGCATTTTGCAGAATGGAATTGTGGACTTAGTCATTTCTATAAGGCCGCATTTCCATTCCCGAAAAAAATTTGAACTATTCTATAAGTCTTCTTCATAGAAAGAAAGCGGGCGGCACTCACCATCATGGAAATATAGATATTGCTTTATTGCCACATCAAGAAAAACACACGCGGCTTTGTGTTTTGCTTGATTTGGCAATAAAGCAATATCTATATTTCCACGATGGTGAGTGCCGCCCGCTTTCTTTCTATGAAGAACTTTAATGTCCTGGACTATTGTTTGTTTGGGCTTGTGCACCACTGAGATCGTGATATTGAAGGAGAACTGTGTGGGATCTGCAGTCTCGGGTTGTTGGGGGATAGACGTGGAGTGTGCCGCTCAGAATTCTACTTAAAGTACTATTCTATTAGTGTCGGCGATGTGGATCCGCAAAACACATTACGGACGTGTGAATGGGGCCTTATTACCTCTTATTGTGAAAAACTCTTTCCTCTGTTGTCTCTGATGGCAGTGGTGGGGTGGCTCGGTGACTGTGTGGTGCAGGGTAAGGCACAAATCAGCACAATTGTATGAAATAAAAACTATCATTATTCTAAAAATTATTTAAAAGAAAAACTTAAATTATCTAACAATTAGTCTCATATATGAGTCTCCGGTCCAGTCGATGTGACACAGATATCAGTTATTTTAACCCCTTAAGGACACATGACGGAAATATTCTGTCATTATTCCCTTTTATTCCAGAAGTTGTGTCCTTAATTACATATGGTTTGTGATTCTGTTTGCCACCATTTAGTGACTGTGTTTTTAACCCCTTAAGGACTGAGCCAAATGTACATGTTGTGATCAAAACAAAACGTAAACCAAAACTGGAATTTGCGCTATATGTCTGTTCAGGCATAATTTGTCCCTTTCATATTATAAGCTCTCCTTATATATAATTTACTTACAGTTCTGAAGACTCAGGGGTGCTGGCTGGCTTGGCCTCAGGGGTGCTGGATGGCTTAGCCTCAGGAGTGCTGGCAGGCTTGGCCTCAGGGATGCTGACAGGCTTGGCCTCAGGGGTGCTGGCTGGCTTGGCTGGGCAGAAGGAGTGTAGGAGACTGTGAGGCCTTTTTTCTCCAAGCTGTTCTGGAAAAAAAAAAAATTATTACACCTCAGGTCAGACCACCAGTCAGACCCCCAATGTTAATCAGACCTCAGCTAACAGCCCCAATAACATCCTCAATGTTAATAAGACCCCAATAAGACCTCAGATCACACCTCAGCTCAGACCCCAATATGAATGACCCCCAATCAGACCTCAAATAAGAGCACCATGCCTCATAGCAGCCCCCATTAGCCTCATAGCAGAACCCAGTAGCCTTATAGCACCCCAGTAGCCTTATAGCAGCCCCCAGCAGCATTATAGCAGCCCCCAGTAGCCTCATAGCAGCCCCCAGTGCTTCTCCATCAGCTGCCAGTGCCTCTCCATCAGCCCCCAGTGCCGCTCACCAGCCCCAGTGCCTCTCCATCAGCCCCCAGTGCCTCTCCATCAGCCCCCAGTGCCTCTCCATCAGCCCCCAGTGCCTCTCCATCAGCCCCCAGTACCTCTCACCAGTCCCTAGTGCCTCTCACCAGTCCCTAGTGCCTCTCACCAGCCCCCAGTGCCTCTCCATCAGCCCCCAGTGCCTCTCACCAGCCCCCAGTGCCTCTCCATCAGGCCCCAGTGCCTCTCACCATCCCCCAGTGCCTCTTATCAGCCCCCAGTGCCTCTCCATCAGCCCCCAGTGACTCTCACCAGCCCCCAGTGCCTCTCCATCAGCCCCAGTGCCTCTCACCAGCCCCCAGTGCCTCTCACCAGTGGCCCCCCAGTGCCTCTCTATCAGCCCCCAGTCAGTGCCTCTCCATCAGCCTCATAAAATATAAAAATAAAAAACCCACTTACCCTCTCCTGCTCATGGACACCGCCGCTCCTTTCCTCCTACGCGATCTGCATCTTGCTGTCGGCTGTGCTGTGAAGGCTGCACTAGTGGAGTCATGTGCTGTGGCCAGAGTCATATGACTCCTGAGTTCCAATACAGCCTAGCGCTCAGAGTGATCAGCTTGGCACTCAGCCCCAGTGTGGTTACCACGGGAACGGGTGACACCGGCCGTCCCCTCCTCCTGGAACCACGCACAGAGTGCATCATGACAGTACCCCCCCTCCACACTGGGCCACTGGACCGAAGGCTCCAGGCGACAGCTTCTCAGGATGCTCCACATGAAATTTCTTAACAAGTCTAGAGGCTTGAACATCCTTAGCTGGTACCCAGGACTTTTCCTCTGGTCCATAGCCTTTCCAGTGCACCATATACTGTAAAGAGTAATGGACTCTCCTAACATCCAAGATCTTGGAAACCACAAACTCTTCGGAATCATTAACCAGTCTCGGCGGCGGAGCGAACTGTGAAAGAACAACAGGGGCAATATTTTTTTAAGCAGAGATTTGTGGAAGACGTCATGGATGTGGAAAGATTTAGGCAGTTTCAACCTAAAAAAAAAACTGGATTAATTACCTCTGTAATCTCGTACGGACCTATAAAGCAAGGTGCAAACTTTTTGGAGGCCAGCTTAAGAGGCACATTTTTAGAAGATAGTCACACCTTCTCCACAACCTGAAAATCCACCCCCTTAGAACATTTCCTATATGCTTAAATTTTTTGATTATTTTCAGCTTTTTATAGGTTCGACTGAACCCGAGCCCAAACTGTGTACAGTTCTGACAAGACCTTATCCGCCTCGGGGTTAGATGAGGAGATGGATGACCCAGAATGAAAACGAGGATGGAAACCGTAATTACAAAAGAATAGGGAGACACCAGCGAAGGAATTAACACTGTTGTTTATCGCAAATTCTGCCAAAGGAAGGTACTTAGCCCATAATTGTTGATCGGAGACATATGACCTGAGAAATTGTTCCACACACTGATTAAGTCATTCCATCTGCCCGTTACTGTCAGGATGATAGGCAGACGAGAAAGACAATGAGATTTGACACCTCTAACAGAAGGCTGTCCAAAATCTAGACACAAACTGGACACCCCTATAAGATACAATATTCTCGGGAATACCGTGCAAATGTACAATTTGTTCTACAAATACAGAGGCCAGAGTCTTAGCATTAAGAAGCTTGGCAAGAGGAACAAAATGTATCATCTTACTGAACCTATCGACCGCTAACCAAACCACAGTTTTACCCTCTGCAGGTGGCAGGTCCGTGATGAAATCCATAGAAATATGAGACCAGGGTCTACTTGGAATGGGTAGGGGTCACAACTCACCAGCAGGGCGAGTTCTAGGGGTTTTAGACTTGGCACACACCTCACAGGCCAACACATAGGATTTGACATCCTTGAAAAGGGTGGGCCACCAGTAAGTCCTAGATACCAGCTCTTTAGTACTCTTGATACCAGGATGTCCACACAAAACAGAATCATGACACTCAACCAACAGCCGGATATGGAATTGTTCGGGGACAAACAACTTATCTGTTGGTGTGGGTGCCGGGGCCAGATGTTGTTCTGCCTTGATAAGAGCTGTAAGATCTTGGGACACAGATGCTAAAAAGACATTAGCTGGCAATATGGTTTCAGGTGGTGCGTTCGTGGGCTGAAACGCAAAAAAACTCAGAGATAGAGCATTTGCCTTCAAGTCCTTACTTCCAGGCCTGAAAGTGATGGAGAAATTAAAACGTGTAAAAAACAATGCCTATCTGGCTTGATGGGGATTCAACTTCTTTGCAGACTCAAGAAACATCAGATTTTTATGATCAGTAACAACGGTGACACCATGTTTAGCCCCCTCAAGAAAATGCCTCCACTCCTCAAACGCCCATTTAATGGCCAGCAATTCAAGATTCCCCGCGTCATAATTTCTCTCGGTCAGAGACAATTTTTGGCACAAGGCCTTAAATTGGTAAGACTAGAGGGGCCTTGTGAAAAGACCGCCCCTACTCCGTCCTCGGAGCCATACACCTCCACAATGAACGGTCTCTCTTGATCTGGCTGAATCAAAACAGGAATGCTACTGAAAGCCTTTTTAAGAGTTTCAAATGCTTCAGTAGCTTCAACAGACCAGTTATCCAGGTCCGCCCCTTTTTTGGTGAGGTCGGTCAATGGTCTAGCAATTACAGAAAAATTCTTTATAAATCTACGGTGATAATTAGTGAACCCTAAAAAACGTTGTAAGTAGGGATGAGCGAACTCAAACTGACATGGACCTTTTCGTAAAAGTCCGGGTTCGGGTTCGGTGTTCGTCGCTTTCTTGGCGCTTTTTGAAAGGCTGCAAAGCAGCCAATCAACAAGCGTCATACTACTTGCCCCAAGAGGCCGTCACAGCCATGCCTACTATTGGCATGGCTGTGATTGGCCAGAGCACCATGTGACCCAGCCTCTATTTAAGCTGGAGTCACATAGCGCCGCCTGACACTCTGCTCTGATTAGCGTAGGGAGAGGTTGCGGCTGCGACAGTAGGGCGAGATTAGGCAGATTAACTCCTCCAAAGGACTTGATTAATCGATCGATCTGCAGCTGTGCATCATTGAGCTGCTGAAATTCAATTGCTCACTGTTTTTAGGCTGCCCAGACCGTTTGTCAGTCACTTTTTTCTGGGGTGATCGGCGGCCATTTTGTGTCTTGTGCGGTGCTGCGACCAAGTGCATCCAAGCTGCGACCAAGTGCATTTAACCCTCAATGGTGTGGTTGTTTTTTGGCTAAAGCCTACATCAGGGTGAAGCTGTCACACCAAGTGCATTTAACCAGCAATAGTCTGTTTATTTTTTGGCCATATACTACATCAGGGGCAAGCTGCGTCTGTCACCAAGTGCATTTAACCCTCAATGGTGTGGTTGTTTTTTGGCTAAAGCCTACATCAGGATGAAGCTGTCACACCAAGTGCATTTAACCAGCAATAGTCTGTTAATTTTTTGGCCATATACTAAATCAGGGGCAAGCTGCGCCCGTCACCAAGTGCATTTAACCAGCAATAGTCTGTTCATTTTTTGACCATATACTACATCAGGGGCAAGCTGCGCCCGTCACCAAGTGCATTTAACCCTCAGTAGTGTGGTTGGTCAAGCTGTCACACCAAGTGCATTTAACCAGCAATAGTCTGTTGATTTTTTGGCCATATACTACATCAGGGGCAAGCTGCGCCCGTCACCAAGTGCATTTAACCCTCAGTAGTGTGGTTGGTCAAGCTGTCACACCAAGTGCATTTAACCAGCAATAGTCTGTTCATTTTTTGGCCATATACTACATCAGGGGCAAGCTGCGCCTGTCACCAAGTGCATTTAACCCTCAATGGTGTGGTTGTTTTTTGGCTAAAGCCTACATCAGGGTGAAGCTGTCACACCAAGTGCATTTAACCAGCAATAGTCTGTTAATTTTTTGGCCATATACTAAATCAGGGGCAAGCTGCGCCCGTCACCAAGTGCATTTAACCAGCAATAGTCTGTTCATTTTTTGGCCATATACTACATCAGGGGCAAGCTGCGCCCGTCACCAAGTGCATTTAACCCTCAGTAGTGTGGATGGTCAAGCTGTCACACCAAGTGCATTTAACCAGCAATAGTCTGTTCATTTTTTGGCCATATACTACATCAGGGGCAAGCTGCGCCCGTCACCAAGTGCATTTAACCCTCAGTAGTGTGGTTGGTCAAGCTGTCACACCAAGTGCATTTAACCAGCAATAGTCTGTTCATTTTTTGGCCATATACTACATCAGGGGCAAGCTGCGCTCGTCACCAAGTGCATTTAACCCTCAGTAGTGTGGTTGGTCAAGCTGTCACACCAAGTGCATTTAACCAGCAATAGTGTGGTTATTTTTTGGCCATATCCCAGTCTAATTCTGTCACTAAATCCATACCGGTCACCCAGCGCCTAAATACTAGGCCTCAAATTTATATCCCGCTAAATCTGTCGTTACCGCTGTACTGTTGTGGCTGGGCAAGTTATTTAGTGTTCGTCAAAGCACATTTTTTGTTCAGGGTTGAAATACAATTCCCAATTTAGCAATTTCATAATTTAGTGGTTTCTGCTATATCAGAGCTATTTGAAATCTATCCCTAAAAGGGTATATAATATTCAAGGTGCACATAGGGTCATTCAGAATAACTTCACACACACGCTACTGTGCATTTCCAAGTCTAATTCTGTTAGTAAATCCATACCGGTCACCCAGCGCCTAAATACTAGGCCTCAAATTTATATCCCGCTAAATCTGTCGTTACCGCTGTACTGTTGTGGCTGGGCAAGTTATTTAGTGTCCGTTAAAGCACATTTTTTGTTTAGGGTTGAAATACAATTCCCAATTTAGCAATTTCATAATTTAGTGGTTTCTGCTATATCAGAGCTATTTGAAATCTATCCCTAAAAGGGTATATAATATTCAAGGTGCACATAGGGTCATTCAGAATAACTTCACACACACGCTACTGTGCATTTCCAAGTCTAATTCTGTCACTAAATCCATACCGGTCACCCAGCGCCTAAATACTAGGCCTCAAATTTATATCCCGCTGAATTTGAATACAATACATTGGGCCAAATAATATTTTTGTTGTTGTGGTGAACCATAACAATGAGGAAAACATCTAGTAAGGGACGCGGACGTGGACATGGTCGTGGTGGTGTTAGTGGACCCTCTGGTGCTGGGAGAGGACGTGGCCGTTCTGCCACATCCACACATCCTAGTGTACCAACTACCTCAGGTCCCAGTAGCCGCCAGAATTTACAGCGATATATGGTGGGGCCCAATGCCGTTCTAAGGATGGTAAGGCCTGAGCAGGTACAGGCATTAGTCAATTGGGTGGCCGACAGTGGATCCAGCACGTTTACATTATCTCCCATCCAGTCTTCTGCAGAAAGCGCACAGATGGCGCCTGAAAACCAACCCCATCAGTCTGTCACATCACCCCCATGCATACCAGGGAAACTGTCTCAGCCTCAAGTTATGCAGCAGTCTCTTATGCTGTTTGAAGACTCCGCTGGCAGGGTTTCCCAAGGGCATCCACCTAGCCCTTCCCCAGCGGTGAAAGACATATAATGCACTGACGCACAACCACTTATGTTTCCTGAGGATGAGGACATGGGAATACCACCTCAGCATGTCTCTGATGATGACGAAACACAGGTGCCAACTGCTGCGTCTTTCTGCAGTGTGCAGACTGAACAGGAGGTCAGGGATCAAGACTGGGTGGAAGACGATGCAGGGGACGATGAGGTCCTAGACCCCACATGGAATGAAGGTCGTGCCACTGACTTTCACAGTTCGGAGGAAGAGGCAGTGGTGAGACCGAGCCAACAGCGTAGCAAAAGAGGGAGCAGTGGGCAAAAGCAGAACACCCGCCGCCAAGAGACTCCGCCTGCTACTGACCGCCGCCATCTGGGACCGAGCACCCCAAAGGCAGCTTCAAGGAGTTCCCTGGCATGGCACTTCTTCAAACAATGTGCTGACGACAAGACCCGAGTGGTTTGCACGCTGTGCCATCAGAGCCTGAAGCGAGGCATTAACGTTCTGAACCTGAGCACAACCTGCATGACCAGGCACCTGCATGCAAAGCATGAACTGCAGTGGAGTAAACACCTTAAAACCAAGGAAGTCACTCAGGCTCCCCCTGCTACCTCTTCTGCTGCTGCCGCCTCGGCCTCTGGCTGCCGCTCGGCCTCTTCCTCCGCCTCTGGAGGAACGTTGGCACCTGCCGCCCAGCAAACAGGGGATGTACCACCAACACCACCACCACCTCCGTCACCAAGCGTCTCAACCATGTCACACGGCAGCGTTCAGCTCTCCATCTCACAAACATTTGAGAGAAAGCGTAAATTCCCACCTAGCCACCCTCGATCCCTGGCCCTGAATGCCAGCATTTCTAAACTACTGGCCTATGAAATGCTGTCATTTAGGCTGGTGGACACAGACAGCTTCAAACAGCTCATGTCGCTTGCTGTCCCACAGTATGTTGTTCCCAGCCGCCACTACTTCTCCAAGAGAGCCGTGCCTTCCCTGCACAACCAAGTAGCCGATAAAATCAAGTGTGCACTGCGCAACGCCATCTGTAGCAAGGTCCACCTAACCACAGATACGTGGACCAGTAAGCACGGCCAGGGACGCTATATCTCCCTAACTGCACACTGGGTAAATGTAGTGGCAGCTGGGCCCCAGGCGGAGAGCTGTTTAGCGCACGTCCTTCCGCCGCCAAGGATCGCAGGGCAACATTCTTTGCCTCCTGTTGCCACCTCCTCCTTCTCGGCTTCCTCCTCTTCTTCTTCCACCTGCTCATCCAGTCAGCCACACACCTTCACCACCAACTTCAGCACAGCCCGGTGTAAACGTCAGCAGGCCATTCTGAAACTCATATGTTTGGGGGACAGGCCCCACACCGCACAGGAGTTGTGGCGGGGTATAGAACAACAGACCGACGAGTGGTTGCTGCCGGTGAGCCTCAAGCCCGGCCTGGTGGTGTGTGATAATGGGCGAAATCTCGTTGCAGCTCTGGGACTAGCCAATTTGACGCACATCCCTTGCTTGGCGCATGTGCTGAATTTGGTGGTGCAGAAGTTCATTCACAACTACCCCGACATGTCAGAGCTGCTGCATAAAGTGCGGGCCGTCTGTTCGCGCTTCCGGCGTTCACATCCTGCTGCTGCTCGCCTGTCTGCGCTACAGCGTAACTTCGGCCTTCCCGCTCACCGCCTCATATGCGACGTGCCCACCAGGTGGAACTCCATCTTGCACATGCTGGACAGACTGTGCGAGCAGCAGCAGGCCATAGTGGAGTTTCAGCTGCAGCACGCACGGGTCAGTCGCACTACAGAACAGCACCACTTCACCACCAATGACTGGGCCTCCATGCGAGACCTGTGTGCCCTGTTGCGCTGTTTCGAGTACTCCACCAACATGGCCAGTGGCGATGACGCCGTTATCAGCGTTACAATACCACTTCTATGTCTCCTTGAGAAAACACTTAGGGCGATGATGCAAGAGGAGGTGGCCCAGGAGGAGGAGGAGGAGGAGGAGGAAGAGGGGTCATTTTTAGCACTTTCAGGCCAGTCTCTTCGAAGTGACTCAGAGGGAGGTTTTTGGCAACAGCAGAGGCCAGGTACAAATGTGGCCAGACAGGGCCCACTACTGGAGGACGAGGAGGACGAGGATGAGGAGGAGGTGGAGGAGGATGAGGATGAAGCATGGTCACAGCGGGGTGGCACCCAACGCAGCTCGGGTCCATCACTGGTGCGTGGCTGGGGGGAAAGGCAGGACAATGACGATACGCCTCCCACAGAGGACAGCTTGTCCTTATCCCTGGGCAGCCTGGCACACATGAGCGACTACATGCTGCAGTGCCTGCGCAACGACAGCAGAGTTGCCCACATTTTAACCTGTGCGGACTACTGAGTTGCCACCCTGCTGGATCCACGCTACAAAGACAATGTGCCCACCTTACTTCCTGCACTGGAGCGTGATAGGAAGATGCGCGAGTACAAGCGCACGTTGGTAGACGCGCTACTGACAGCATTCCCAAATGTCACAGGGGAACAAGTGGAAACCCAAGGCCAAGGCAGAGGAGGAGCAAGAGGTCGCCAAGGCAGCTGTGTCACGGCCAGCTCCTCTGAGGGCAGGGTTAGCATGGCAGAGATGTGGAAAAGTTTTGTCAACACGCCACAGCTAACTGCACCACCACCTGATACGCAACGTGTTAGCAGGAGGCAACATTTCACTAACATGGTGGAACAGTACGTGTGCACACCCCTCCACGTACTGACTGATGGTTCGGCCTTATTCAACTTCTGGGTCTCTAAATTGTCCACGTGGCCAGAGCTAGCCTTTTATGCCTTGGAGGTGCTGGCCTGCCCGGCGGCCAGCGTTTTGTCTGAACGTGTATTCAGCACGGCAGGGGGCGTCATTACAGACAAACGCAGCCGTCTGTCTACAGCCAATGTGGACAAGCTGACGTTCATAAAAATGAACCAGGCATGGATCCCACAGGACCTGTCCGTCCCTTGTCCAGATTAGACATTAACTACTTCCCCTTAACCATATATTATTGGACTCCAGGGCACTTCCTCATTCAATCCTATTTTTATTTTCATTTTACCATTATATTGCGAGGCTACCCAAAGTTGAATGAACCTCTCCTCTGTCTGGGTGCCGGGGCCTAAATATATGCCAATGGACTGTTCCAATGTTGGGTGACGTGAAGCCTGATTCTCTGCTATGACATGCAGATTAATTCTCTGCTGACATGAAGACAGATTCTCTGTTACGGGACCTCTCTCCTCTGCCTGGGTGCTGGGCCTAAATATCTGACAATGGACTTGTGGCGGAACTCGCCTCGCCACTGGGCATTGGAGAGGCCTGGCTGCCCGCCTCCTACCTGCTGACTATGGCCCCTGGTGATTTGGTACGTTTGAATGCAATATTTGGGCATGTGGTATTTTATATTGCTGCTACTGGCCCTTTAATGGCCATCCGTGGACATGTCTGACTTTTAGGAACAATGCCCCTTTAAGACTGTGTAGCAGATTGCATTCAGGCTGTCTTAAATACTATGTATGTTATTATGTGTTCGGTTGAATTGTATATGTGCATGCCAGGGTTCAAGTTAGTCCATTACGTTTGATAATTGTATTTTGTGTTGGTTAATTACATCTCAGACAATGCTCATTGTGTTTTGTTTATTGCGTTACAGACAGAGGGAAGGGGATTTTGTGTACAATTGCTGGGAAGGTTTAAATACTGTAGATACATATGATTGGCTGTGGGTGGTACCTTGTTGGAAGAGGTGTATAAATCAATGCTTGTGTTAAAATAAAGGGAGTTCCTGTTTTAAACCTCAAGGTGAAGTGTCGTCTCATTCTTGGGGGAGGATTTATTGCATGCTGTCCCAGTTTGACTGCTAGGAGTGAAAACCTATTTGTATGGTTCCTATTCAACTGCCTACAGCATTCATTGCTGGGAGAGGATTTATATGCTGGTTCGGTGATTGTGGTGTCTGCCAAAGTGCTTGGAAGCCTCAGGAAAACGCTAGGCGCATCTGTAAACGGAGGTACTCAGTCGGGGTGCCAGGTGATCCGTTACATTGGTGGCAAGCAGTGGGATGGCGTCCTGGTGTGAGAGGAACAACACCCTGGAGACACAGGAATTATTATGGAGCGGCATAGAACCAGCGAGTCCCTGGACGACGCTCGAGGTAGAAAAGGAATGTAACCGGAGGTTACAGAACCTCTTGGCACCACTGGTCAAGCCAATAGGAGAGGCAACCAGGTTGGACTGCAGAGAGAGCGCCCGACAAGAGATGTGGGAAGAAACCCTAGAAGGTGTCCAGCGTTGGCGAGGTGAGCGTCTTCCCAGCAAGGAGCAGCGGTTACAAGCCAGAGTGGCCCTACGGATACCTATGCTGGGAGAACAGGCCCAGGAGGAATTGGTGAGGCAACTTAATTCACTGGCATGGAGGGAACTGGGTCTCGATGATGCATACCAAGCGCTACGTTGGTACGCGGTTCAGCGGGTTCCCGGAATGGCCAAATTTGACAAACCCGAGGGCAAGGATTATAATGGCCCTGGCTTATTATGGGGGGCCTTTGCAGAACCGGAATTTGGGAGTGCGGCAGAGTCACGGCTTTGGGACATTTTTGACTACAGAGAGGCCGTGCTGGATCTCCCTATGGCCGAAGACCTAAGGCCAGACCTCATTAAACTGGCTGTCCAGGAATGGGAACTGGAGCAGGATTACCAGCACCTGGTCTGCTCCAGTCAATCACCCTATACCCTGCAAGTACCACCAGAGCAGTGGGAGATGGAACAGTATTATGTGGACTTTTATGATCAAGTGACACCACCTGTCTCTAACCTGATGGGGCTTATGGACTGTACACCATTGGGAGCGTTGAGTTTCGTTCCCCCTCCCCAACAACTAAGTCCGTCATCAGGAGACCTGCATTCGGTACCTCCTACTCCCCAACCAGCCCCAGAAATGAGGGACCTTATCGACTGGTCCTGGGAAGACCCACAGATGGCAGGTGGAGATGGGACCAAGATCTCTCTACCGGCCCTACAGGGATACTGGGCAGCCGGCCCAGATCTCCAACTCCAGCAGCAGTACCAGGAGGAGGAGGTAAGCAACCCCTCCCCTCCACAGCCAACTCCAAACCAGGTACTGGGGTCAGTAGAGGAGTCGTTAGCCCCCTCTGGCCCCCTCCCAGCAGAAGAGCTGGCATCTGGGCAGAGCGCCACTGGCCTCTGCCCTACTTGTCCCCTTACTACCCAGCAGGACTGTACTCCAGTCCCTCCAGCAGAAGAGCTGGCATCAGGGCAGAGAGCCGCTAGCCTCTGCTCCACCGACCCCCTTTTTACAGGGCTGGCTTGTACCCCCCTCGCCCCAGCAGAATTGCTGGCATCAGTGCAGAACACCGCTGGCCGCTGTTCCCCAAGTAGCCCCAGCGGTTTGCCTAGCACACCAAGGGGAGACAGTAAGCCCCACAACAGTGCAGATGGGACCGTAGTCTCTGTACCTGCACCACTGGAGATATGGACAGTCTGTCCTGGTCCACAACAACAGGACAATGTATTGGAAGGAGAGGCAGTCTGTTTTCCCCTACAACAAGGGAGGGTGTCGCAGAGAGAGGAGCCTGTTACCCCTTCCCCCCAGCAACAGCTTTGTTCAACCAGGGGAGAGGGCACCCTGGTTACCTTCCCCCCAAGTCATGGATCTACAACTGGGCACAAGTGGCAGGGGGCCATAGGGACAACTACACCCTTGGAGAAAGGCCGGCTGACTATCAGAGCCCCAGACCGCCTGGAGGTCTGGAGTCTGGATAGTCTCAATGGGAAAGGGGAGAAATGTGGCGGAACCCGCCTCGCCACTGGGCATTGGAGAGGCCTGGCTGCCCGCCTCCTACCTGCTGACTATGGCCCCTGGTGATTTGGTACGTTTGAATGCAATATTTGGGCATGTGCTATTTTATATTGCTGCTACTGGCCCTTTAATGGCCATCCGTGGACATGTCTGACTTTTAGGAACAATGCCCCTTTAAGACTGTGTAGCAGATTGCATTCAGGCTGTCTTAAATACTATGTATGTTATTATGTGTTCGGTTGAATTGTATATGTGCATGCCAGGGTTCAAGTTAGTCCATTACGTTTGATAATTGTATTTTGTGTTGGTTAATTACATCTCAGACAATGCTCATTGTGTTTTGTTTATTGCGTTACAGACAGAGGGAAGGGGATTTTGTGTACAATTGCTGGGAAGGTTTAAATACTGTAGATACATATGATTGGCTGTGGGTGGTACCTTGTTGGAAGAGGTGTATAAATCAATGCTTGTGTTAAAATAAAGGGAGTTCCTGTTTTACCCTCAAGGTGAAGTGTCGTCTCATTCTTGGGGGAGGTTTTATTGCATGCTGTCCCAGTTTGACTGCTAGGAGTGAAAACCTATTTGTATGGTTCCTATTCAACTGCCTACAGCATTCATTGCTGGGAGAGGATTTATATGCTGGTTCGGTGATTGTGGTGTCTGCCAAAGTGCTTGGAAGCCTCCGGAAAACGCTAGGCGCATCTGTAAACGGAGGTACTCAGTCGGGGTGCCAGGTGATCCGTTACAGGACTGTTGCAGTGGTGGCTGACGTGAAGCCTGATTTTCTGCTATGACATGCAGACTGATTCTCTGCTGACATGAAGCCAGATCCTCTGTTACGGGACCTCTCTCCTCTGTCTGTGTGCTGGGCCTAAATATATGCCAATGGACTGTTGCAGTGGTGGCTGACATGAAGCCTCATTCTCTGCTATGACATGCAGACTAATTCTCTGCTGACATGAAGCCAGATTGTCTGTTACGGGACCTCTCTCCTCTGCCTGGGTGCTGGGCCTAAATATCTGACAATGGACTGTTGCATTGGTGGCTGACGTGAAGCCTGATTCTCTGCTATGACATGCAGACTAATTCTCTGCTGACATGAAGCCAGATTGTCTGTTACGGGACCTCTCTCCTCTGCCTGGGTGCTGGGCCTAAATTTATGAAAATGGACTCTTACAGTGGTGGGTGACGTGAAGCCTGATTCTCTGCTATGACATGAAGACTGATTCTCTGCTGACATGAAGCCAGATCCTCTGTTACGGGACCTCTCTCCTCTGCCTGGGTGCTGGGCCTAAATATCTGACAATGGACTGTTGCATTGGTGGCTGACGTGAAGCCTGATTCTCTGCTATGACATGCAGACTAATTCTCTGCTGACATGAAGCCAGATTGTCTGTTACGGGACCTCTCTCCTCTGCCTGGGTGCTGGGCCTAAATTTATGAAAATGGACTCTTACAGTGGTGGGTGACGTGAAGCCTGATTCTCTGCTATGACATGAAGACTGATTCTCTGCTGACATGAAGCCAGATCCTCTGTTACGGGACCTCTCTCCTCTGCCTGGGTGCTGGGCCTAAATTTATGACAATGGACTGTTGCAGTGGTGGCTGACGTGAAGCCTGATTCTCTGCTATGACATGCAGACTGATTCTCTGCTGACATGAAGCCAGATCCTCTGTTACGGGACCTCTCTCCTCTGCCTGGGTGCTGGGCCTAAATTTATGAAAATGGACTGTTGCAGTGGTGGGTGACGTGAAGCCTGATTCTCTGCTATGACATGAAGACTGATTCTCTGCTATGACATGAAGACTGATTCTCTGCTGACATGAAGCCAGATTGTCTGTTACGGGACCTCTCTCCTCTGCCTGGGTGCTGGGCCTAAATTTATGACAATGGACTGTTGCAGTGGTGGGTGACGTGAAGCCTGATTCTCTGCTATGACATGAAGACTGATTCTCTGCTGACATGAAGCCAGATTGTCTGTTACGGGACCTCTCTCCTCTGCCTAGGTACTGGGCCTAAATTTATGAAAATGGACTCTTACAGTGGTGGGTGACGTGAAGCCTGATTCTCTGCTATGACATGAAGACTGATTCTCTGCTGACATGAAGCCAGATTGTCTGTTACGGGACCTCTCTCCTCTGCCTGGGTGCTGGGCCTAAATTTATGAAAATGGACTCTTACAGTGGTGGGTGACGTGAAGCCTGATTCTCTGCTATGACATGAAGACTGATTCTCTGCTATGACATGAAGACTGATTCTCTGCTATGACATGCAGACTGATTCTCTGCTGACATGAAGCCAGATCCTCTGTTACGGGACCTCTCTCCTCTGCCTGGGTGCTGGGCCTAAATTTATGAAAATGGACTTTTGCAGTGGTGGGTGACGTGAAGCCTGATTCTCTGCTATGATATGAAGACTGATTCTCTGCTGACATGAAGCCAGATCCTCTGTTACGGGACCTCTCTCCTCTGCCTGGGTGCTGGGCCTAAATATCTGACAATGGACTGTTGCATTGGTGGCTGACGTGAAGCCTGATTCTCTGCTATGACATGCAGACTAATTCTCTGCTGACATGAAGCCAGATTGTCTGTTACGGGACCTCTCTCCTCTGCCTGGGTGCTGGGCCTAAATTTATGAAAATGGACTGTTGCAGTGGTGGGTGACGTGAAGCCTGATTCTCTGCTATGACATGAAGACTGATTCTCTGCTGACATGAAGCCAGATTGTCTGTTACGGGACCTCTCTCCTCTGCCTGGGTGCCGGGGCCTAAATATCTGAGAATGGACTGTTCCAGTGGTGGGTGACGGGAAGCCAGATTCTTTGCTATGGGACCTCTCTCCAATTGATTTTGGTTAATTTTTATTTATTAAATTTTTATTTTTATTCATTTTCCTATCCACATTTGTTTGCAGGGGATTTACCTACATGTTGCTGCCTTTTGCAGCCCTCTAGCCCTTTCCTGGGCTGTTTTACAGCCGTTTTAGTGCCGAAAAGTTCGGGTCCCCATTGGCTTCAATGGGGTTCGGGTTCGGGACGAAGTTCGGATTCGGCCGAACTTCTCGAACCCGAACATCCAGGTGTTCGCTCAACTCTAGTTGTAAGGTCTTTAAGGACGAGGGCCTTACCCAGTTCATTATTGCTAATACTTTGCTAGGATCCATTTTAAAGGCATGGGGAGTGAGAACATACCCGAGATACAAAATCTCTTGTACTACAAAAACACATTTCTACTGTTTGGCAGCCTATTGATTCTTCCTCAAAACCTCCAACACTTGTTTAACATGAGACTCATGACTCTCAAAATCAGGGGAAAAAATGAAAACATCATCAAGGTAGACAATCATGAATTTACTCAAGAATTCTCTGAAAATATCATTTATAAAATTTTGGAACACCGCTGGTGCATTGCTGAGTCCATAAGGCATTACAAGATATTTAAAGTTTCCAGCTGGAGTATTGATAGCTGTCTTCCACTCGTCTCCCTCCTTAATTTTAATTAAGTTATGTGCCCCCCTCAGATAAATTTTAGAGAACCAGGAAGCCCCCAGTACTTGGTTAACCAGATTGAGAATCAACGGGAGGGAGTTTTGATTCTTAATCGTAATCTTACTTAACTCCCGATAATCAATACAAGCTCTGAGGCCTCCATCTTTCTTTTTGACAAAGAAAAATCCTGCCCCCATAGGAGATACAGAAGGCCTAATATGACCCTTACCCTTTAACATAATCCTCCATGGCGTTGTGTTTAGGTCTAGAAAGATTATAAATGCGTCCCTTGGGAAACCTGGCACCCTCTACCAATTTAATGGCGCAATCATAAGACCTATGTGGTGGTAGCGACTCAGGGTTCGAGGAGGAGAATACATCCATATATTCCTTTATGACTAAAGGCAATGTATTTGATTCTGCTGAGATCCCAGCTTGCACCAGACAAGCACGAGCCACATAAATGATAAAAGCATTACCAGAACATTTGTTATTTCCCATGGAAACAGTAATAGGTAGTAGTAACTACTCTTGACCACATTAGGAAATACCTGGTTCTTAAGCTCTCCCATCTTGGTAGATTTACCGGAGGAAGGTTTCTTGGAGCACTGGTTAATCCAATGATCTGAGTCTCCACAATAGAAACAAGCTCCTCGTCGGTGATACTGATCTCTACGAGTCAACCCGACCTACATGGGTTCCTCAGAAGAGAAATCGGCTCTGCTCATAGGACAGACCTCTGGCTGGACCACCTCCTGGGGAAAAAACAAGTGTTTCTTCCGTCTCTCCCTAACACGTCTGTCAAGTCGAAACAATGAGTGTCATAGTCTCCTCTAATGTCTCAAGAAACTGATAGCTAACCAATAGGTCTTTAAGATTCTTGGACAGACCTGACCTGAACTGACTTTTAAGGGCTGGTTCATTCCAGCCAGAGGGAACACACCATCGTCTGAACTGGGTGCAATATTCTTCAGCAGGTTGATCTCCCTGTACCAAGGCTTTAAGAGTGGTTTGAGCTACCATGGCCCTGTCATGTTCATCATACAAGGTTCCCAGGGCCTGAAAGAACCCCTTGACGGAACTGAGACAACCAGCGTCGGGAGACAAGCAGAAAGCCAAATCCTGGGAGTCCCCCTGTAATCGGGAGATAACTATGCCTACTGGTTGGCTCTCAGAGCCGGATGACAAGGGGTGTAATCTGAAATAAAGTTTACAGTTTTCCTTGAAAGAAATAAACTTTTTAAGGTCACCAGAAAATGGTTCTGGAAGCTTAATCTGGGGCTCCATATGATGACTAGATGAATGCAGAGTGGAGGCACTCTGTCCTGACTCATGTAAATGGAGTTTCTCCCCCAATTCCTGAACCATCTGAGTCAAATTAGAAACATGCTCCATCAGGGTAATCAAAGGATTAATGATAACAGTGGCAATTTGGGCTTGCTATTCTGTCACACACACAGGGGATGGAGAAGTGACCACTGAACTCAACCTGCATGCCTGTCCCTGCCTACTTGCCTTGCAAGTCCTAGTGACAAGGGACAACTGGTCGACAAACCCTCAGCTAGGATAAGTGCAGGCAAGACAGACAAAACATGCAACAGAGTAGTCAAACAAGCAGAGTCAAAAACCAAGAGAGCAGCATGGTACCATGCAGAGCAGAGAATTGTCAGGACAAGCCGAAGTCAGAACCAGGAGGAAACACCAAGACCAAAGGATGAGACGGACGGGTAATCAGAAGCCAAACAGGAACAACAAACCAGGTAAGTAATATCGCAGGAAGGACCTCAATATCAGACAATCTGTGGCCAGCAGATTGCCTGTTTAAATAGGGTGCTAGTGGAGTCATGTGACGTGGCCAGCATCACATGGCTCCTGAGTTCCAATACAGCCGAGTACCGAGTGATCAGCTTGGCACTCAGCCCCAGTGTGGTTACCACGGGAACTGGCAATGCCAGGCGTGCTGATGACGCAAGCGTGCCTTGGCCGTCCCCGCCTCCTGGAACCATGCATAGGGCGCATCATGACAGACATGATTAAGAACAGTGAATTTGAACATATATTAAAGGATACATTTATCCTTGTTAGGGCCCTCTGGATGAAGTGTTCCCAGACGCCGGATCCATTGCATCTCCCGGTCGTGTAGGATATCTTCCCTGCTACCTCCCCTTCTTGGTGGGGGTATCCAGTCGATCGCATGGAATCTCAGTTGGCTAGGGGTGTGTTTATGGTCTCTAAAGTGTATCACAAGCGGGTTTTCTATTTTGCCTGTCTGTATGTTTGATTTATGTTGGCTGATTCTATCTTTTATCTTTTGGGTTGTTTAACCTACATAGCCAAAGCCACGGGGGCATTTGATTAGGTATATCACAACGCTTGTGTTATATTAGAAATGGCCATGGATGTCAAATTTTCTCCCTGAGCATGGGTGAGTAAAAGAGGGTCCTTTTGTGGCATTGCCACACTGTGCGCAATTGAGGCACGGTTATGTACCCGGGTTCTGGCTCCCTATTATGGTGGTCTGCACTGTAGTGGTCTTAGGACCCAGATCTGATCGAGTCAAGTGGTTCCTGATATTTCTTGAACGCATGTAGGACATAAGCGGTTTGGTATTGAAGATGTGTGGGAAGCTTTTTTGCAAAATATACCAGTACTTATAAATGATTTTCCTTATTTTAGAACTGTGTACGTGGTAACGCACGGGATTCTATTGGTTTTATGCGTAGATCTAAGTTTTTGTTTGAGGAGCTCTTCCCGTGTAAGTTTTCTCGTATTTTTGTATGTTGTTCAAGTAATTCTTTGGGAAACCCCGGTAAAGCAATTTGTTAGTCATTTGGGTAAGTTTTCTTTCCACATTTATTGGATCGGATATGATCTGTCTAACTCTCATCAATTGGGATAAGGAGAATGATTTGATTAGATCTGGTGGGTGACAGCTATCGGAGCGTAGCAAACTATTTCAGTCAGTGGGCTTGGAGTAGTGGTCAAAATCTAATCAGTTGTCCTTTACTTTGAGGAGGACATCAAGAAATGAGATCTGTGTGGCTCATCTCCAGGGTAAATGCAATGGACTCAGCGTCCGAGTTAATGTTAGCTTGAAACTTGTGTATTTTATCAGTATCCCCCTTCCAAATACAAAAAATGTCATCAATATATCTAAGCTATATCTTGGCACATTTCTTATAGAGTACATGGGTGTAAACAAACAAATTTATCTTCAAAAGCATTCATGTACATGATTGCAAATGTCGGCGCTACGTTACATCCCATAGCTGTCCCGGATACTTGGTAAACCCATTAGGTCTAAAATTAACCTTTTTTTCCTCTTCAGAGAATTCCATCAGATCCTTTAGGACTTTCTGGATGCAATGGATACCTTTATCTATAGGAATGTTACTGTAAAGGTTGGTTATGTCCATAGTAACTAAGAGACTTTTACTCCAGTCAACCTGGATATCCATGTTCTTTTTTTTTTTTTTTTACGTTTTTATTTTACTTTCAGTAAAACATACATTGTAACAGGACACCAACAGTGGTGTAAATCGGTACCATACACATTATCATAGAAGCACAATATCGTACATAACGGAATTAGGATAGAAATCCTTACAGAAGATGCAGGAGGTACTCCATAAATGCAGCTTGTATTTTGTAGGTTAGTGCATATAGGACAGTATCAAGGTGTTGCTGCTCCTTAGTGATCTCACACCCACTCTATATTTGTATGAGTCATATACGGCGTACACCCGGGAGAGGACCAGCATCTCCAACTACTAGTAAGTTATTAAGCAGAATTGGCCATGATCTAAATTGCTAGCCATACTCGCATAGCTAATAGGACAGGGTCGAAAAGGAGGCTGTGGGTTAGCGTTGGGTAGACTAATGCTGAGAAAATCTGTACTTTGCCCAGGGGGCCCACTTTTTCAAGAAAATTGAGTGTGACCGTGACTCCCAGGAGGCCATTTCCTCAAAACGGTAGATTTGATCTACTTTAAGCCTCCATTGCTCCATTGAGGGTAAGCTAGCTTGTAGCCAATGTTTAGGAACCAGAAGACGGGCTGCCAATAATAGTTGCTTAAAGAGGAACGTGGGAGGGGGCGACATTTTATCAGTAAAAAGAGAGAGCAAGGCACCATAAGGGGACAAAGCTATATTTGAGGAACAGATTAGGTTACTGATCTGGAAGATTTCCGCCCACCATTTGTTGATGCCAGGGCACGACCACCATATGTGTAAAAAGGTACCTTTCTCCCCTTGACATCTCCAGCATGTTGTAGACGTAGATCTGGAGAAATGTGAGGATTTAACCGGAGTGATGTACCATTGTGAGAGGATTTTGTATCCATTCTCCTGTGCTCTAACACATCTAGAAGACTTATGTGGGGTCTCAAATAGCGTAGGTAAAGTTTGAAGAGGGATATCCACGCCCGTCTCCAGTTCCCAGGATCGAATAAAAGCTGGCTTAATAATTAGAGGGGGAGATCTTAATTTGTTATATATAAGAGAGATAGGTTTCTTAGGGGGATTGGGGTTAGTTATTAATGCCTCAAACCATGTAAGGGGGCGGAGGAGTTCACCATTCACGTTGTTTTTATTAACAAATGATTTGATAAGTGGGATGAGGTTGAAATCACATGGTTGTGGGTTGAGAAGAGTTTTAATGGTATCATTTGTTGGGACTAAGCCCTGGGGTTCCAGGAGGAGGGATAATGGCATGGAGGAAGAACCAATTAATTTAGAGGAGGAACTTCTAGGCCCGCCCGTGGATGAACCTAGAATATCACTAATCGTAACCAGAGGGGATGGGAAGGGAATTGAGCAGTGAGAGAGATTCCACCATTTCCACGCTTCCACTGTGGCCCTGATAATTGGGAAGGATTGCAAGTTAACTTGGGGAGGTACGTGATGGCCCAAACATAAGGCTCGAGTTGGTTGACCCATAATGCCCTGTTCCATGGCCACCCAGGACTTGCTACCAGTGTTTCTCAGCCAATCAATGATTCGGGACATAAGGATAGCCTTCCCATATAGTTCAGGGTCTGGGAGTCCTATACCACCCGATGAACGTGACCTAGATAAAAATGAGTAGGATATTCTCGCTCTCCTGCCATTCCATACGAACATTCTGAACCTCTGTTTCAGGGCTGAGTAATAAGACTTTGGGATGGGAATTGGAAGCACTTGCTGGAGGTATGTGAGACGTGGGATAATAAGAGCAGAGAGGATGTTTTTCCTTCCAAACCAAGAGCTGTTTTAGTAAGTTTTTCAAGGGCTAAGAATAAGACGGCCTTTAAAGGGACATAATTGAGTGTGAAAAGGTCTGTAATGGTAGGGCTAATGTTTACTCCTAGGTAGGTAATAGTTGGAGAGGACCAATTGAAGTGAGAATCTTTCATTAAGGAGAGTTTTAGTTGTGGTGAAACGCCCGTGCAAATGATGGTGGATTTGCTCTCGTTGATCTTAAAATCTGAAACTACACTGTAGTTTTTTAAATGTTCCTGAATTAAGGGGAGGGAGGTCTTAGGGTTTGATGTCATTATCATGACATCGTCTGCAAAAGCAGCGATCTTGTGGGTCCTACCCCCTAGAAACAAACCCTTAATCTCAGTATCCATTCTAAGCCTAGACAAGAGGGGTTCCATGGCTAGGATGAATAATAGAGGAGATAGGGGGCAACCCTGACGAGTTCCATTTTGGATTTGAAAGGGAGACGACAGGTCACCGTTAACCATCACACGGGCGGTGGCCTGGTTATATATAGCAAATACAGCCTTGATATATGGATCAGGTAGGCCGAAGAAGGTTAAAACATGCCGTAAATAATTCCAATTTATGCGGTCAAACGCTTTTTCAGCGTCGGTGCTAAGTAGTAAAAGAGGAGTGGAAGTATGTCTGGCGTAGCAAAGAGCGTTGATGACTCTAGTTGTATTATCTCTACCTTCCCTATTACGCACAAAGCCCACCTGATCCATATGTACCAGCAGAGGGAGAAGGACTGCAAGGCGGTTGGCCAGTAGTTTCGCGAGTATTTTAAGATCAATATTCAGGAGAGAAATTGGCCTATAGTTTGCACATTGCTTGGAGTCCTTCCCCTCCTTTGGAATCAAGGCCACATGAGCAGAAGCCATGTCCCTAGACAAAGGAACACCCTGTAGGGACTGGTTGCAGACCGTAAGTAAGTGTGGCAGGAGCTGTTGTTTGAATGTTTTGTAGTAGAATGCCGGCAGGCCGTCTGGGCCTGGACTTTTCCCCTGGGGCATTTGGGCCAGAGCAAGAGAGATCTCGTCCATAGTAAATGGGGCTTCAAGCGATTGCTTTTGGTCTGGCGACAGTGTTGGGCAGGTGGCGGACTTAAGATAAGCCTCCACTAATGTGGAGTGAGATGTTGGGAGTACGGTGGGAGGGAGGTTGTACAGGGCTTCATAGAAGTCCCTAAATTGTTTGGCAATCTTGAAGGAGTCAAATACTGGGTCGCCCTTAGGAGAGGACATTTGGTGAATGTAATTGTCTGCTCTTCTCGATTTAATTCTATTCATAAGGAATTTTGTAGCCTTGTCCCCGTGAGCAAAAAACTTGTACTGGGAGTTGAGATAGTATTTGGCTGAATTGTTGTTTAACAGAGCTTTTAATTCGGCTCTTGCTTTGGAGAGCTCTTGAAATTGGGATTCAGAGGAGGTAGTCTTATGAGTAGATTCTAGTTTGTTAACCTTGGAGAGGAGATTATTAATATTACTTTCCCTGATTTTCTTTAGATGTCAACCTAGACTGATGAACTCACCTCTGATAAAAGGTTTATGGGCATCCCATACGGTTTGGGGCAAGAGTTCTGGCAAAGAGTTTAGTTTAAAGTATTCATCTAGTAGTGACACAATTTTCTTTATGGAATCTGGGTTCCCAAGGATAAATTCATTTAGCCTCCAATTAAAGTTCTTCGGTTTGCGAGTGGGGGAGGAAATATTTATAAAAATTGGGGCATGGTCAGACAGATGTAAGGACCCAATTTTGGCCATTGAGCATAGCTGAAGGTGCTCTTTTGAAATAAAAAGGTAGTCTATGCGGTTATAATTATTGTGAACATGGGAATAGAAGGTATAGTCTAGAGTGTTGGGGTTGTGAGTGCGCCATACGTCTATTAAGTGGAGATCCCATAGAGTGTTTTTAATAAGCTTCAAGGAGCTTTTTGAGTGGGAGGTTTTCCTTGCTGATGAATCCATCTGGGGATTCAAAGCTATATTGAGATCCCCACCCAGTATCACAATTCCTTCCTTGAAAGACTTAATAATTGGGGATATGGATGACAGCCAGCCAGCTTGTTTGGTGTTAGGGGCGTATAAGTTTATGAAGGTATATTTTTGGATCCCTATATTCCCTTTAAGCATAATAAACCTACCCTCAGGGTCTTGTATGTGATTAATGTATTTGAAAGGTACTTTCCTCTTGAATCCTATACTCACTCCCCCAGACGAAGCAGAACACCCCCCACAATGGAACCAAAGTGGATAATGAGAGAATTCCAGATTGGGATAATGATTAAACCTGAAATGCGTCTCCTGGAGAAGCAGCACATCCGAACCCTCTTTACGTAGGATAGTAAAGATCTGGCTTCTTTTGGAGGGTGAGTTAAAGCCCTTCACGTTATAGGAAGCTACATGAATGTCAGTCATGAGTTAAGTTTGTTGTGTTCGGGAAGATGCAAAGTGTGCTAGTCCTCCAGGAGAGGACACTCACGATTTTAGGTGATGCTACCCCATCCAGGAGAGGAGCCGGATCCGTCAGGACTTGAATATCCCTCAGGGGATTCAGATAATTGTGTGTGTCAGGTACCTAGAACTGAACAAAGGGAAAGGGGAAAAGGGAATAACAAAACATAAAATCATGAAAAAACCAGGTCTGTGGGGTGACCCACCAGTATAAAGCATGGGGGAAAAAGTTGGTCAATGACCGGTTAACAAACCGTTCTGCACTTAGAATTGCAGCTTGGACGTGATCCTATGTTGGACTAAACTACCATCGGGAATTCAACAGACAGGAGGAACTAGCCCTAATCTCCTAGGAAAACTAAGAAGGGAGAGTAAAGATTAAGGGAGGGGGGGGAGGAAAGGGATTAAGGCATCAGAAATATGACTTATTAGTTAGTTACAGAGGCAATACACTATTGGGCTGGACTCATTCCTGGATCTACGAGCAGAAAAAAGAGCTAACTGTGCATATTATTGCAAAAGTCCCATAAAAGGAAGAAGCAAATTATCTGGATAGATCTCAGTGAGTCCAGAAAAAAAAAAAAAGGAAGTGTTATGCCTCTGAGTAGGAGACTCGTGACAGGATGGATCCTGAGATTAATCTTGAGACAGTCTCTTCGGTGTTAACTGCCGACCTCTCTTCCCCGCTTTGTGATTCCTTGGGGTGTGTTGTAAGGTGAAGGCCTCCACCGCAGGAATTTCAGGCAGAGCACCAAGATCTTGGAATAAGTCCCAGTTCTCGATCTGCATGGGCGGAATTTGTAGGTGATCATAAACCGCCTCTAGGTCAGCAAAAGTGGCAATATTCATACGACGAACTCCTTGAAGAAAGGAAAGTCCAAAAGGAAAGTTCCATTTATAAAGGATCCTGTTCGCCCTTAACCATTCTGTCAGCGGCTTGAGACATTTGCGTTTCCTCAAGGTGGAGGGAGCCAAATCCTGATAGATTGAGATTTGTGAGCCTTCAAATAGTACATCTTGTCTGTTTCTAGCAGCATCTTGAACAGCAGATTTCACTTGAAAGTTCAGGAACTTACAAATAACATCTCTTGGGGGATCTTCTGCTTTGGGTTTAGGACGCAGTGCCCTGTGTGCCCTTTCCAGCACTATCTCCAGAGCGAACTCAGGGCCCAGGAGTGAAGAGCAGAGGGAGATGACTGCAGCAGGAATGTCACCAGGAAGCACGGCCTCTGGGATCCCTCTGATGCGCAAGTTGTTTCTGCGGCCTCTATTCTCTTGATCTTCAAGGGCATTCTGCATCTAGTTCAGGTAAGACCTGCACTTCTGGAATGCATTGGAGGTGGCCCTCTGGTGATCCATTATCTGGGCCTGCTGACTCTCCAGGGCCTCAACCCTATCCCCTATATGGCGCATATCCTGGCGCATGGCGGCAAACTCGCTCTATTCTTAAATGAATAATCCCTGATTCAGTGGCCCTAGTTACCATCTTCTTGAGTGTTCTCTGTAGTGTTGGGGTGGGGTCTCCAGTGATGGGTACAGTTGTCTTAGGACCTCCTTCTTATAGTCATTTTTTTTTCATAATAACTACACCTGGACCCTTTATTAGCTGGTTTTATAACTATTGTAGTGTCATTTTTCAGTGTATTTAAGTGCATCTTTTTCTGCCCTGCTGAGGTTCTGTCTTACCTTTCCCCGGCATAAAGTCTTCTCTAACTTCTTTAGGTCTTTCTGGACAAAAGATATATAGGTCTAGACAGCTGCTCTATCTTATCTTCCTATTCTAATCATGTATTGATACCATGACCATCTTGCTCTCTAACGCAGGATGTTTAACACAGAATTATGCATCTCGCCACCTTTGCTTCTTCTTTACCTCATAAATCACTGCTTCTTTACCTCATATAATCACATTCGGACTGTAGTGCCTGTCTACTATTAACGTGTCAAATTATTTATCCATACCGCCACTATCATGTATTGAATTATTGCCAAGAACCTTTGTATAATCATGTATTGCTTTTGTAATCATGTACATTTACAATTTTCATGTAATTCCTTTGTAATTTTACTAGAATTTTCCTTTGTTATACTGTACATATTATTTGTTTGCCTTATCCTTTACCATGTCCCCATCACTCGTGGCAGTACATTGGGCAGGAGACATGTAGGAACTCGCCCCCCTGTGGGTTCCGGCTTGCACCCTCCCCATGTATGCCCCAACCACGTCTACTTCTTCTGAATTCTTTCAGAATTTTTTCTGTATTTTTTCTTAAAGCTTATGAATTTTCTGAATTACGTTCAGTTTTATATCCATCAGCTTTAAAAGGGGCTCCCACCAAAGAGCTTGAAAAATTGCGCTGATGAATATATTGCACTGAAATAAAATTTTCTAGCACTGATGTTAAAAACAAGAATTAAATAAAAAAGCAATGATATGAACTCTCTGGCGTGCTGTCTCCTACTATATATGGTGCAAAATACGGACCATGTCATACAGGCCTTACAGCTGCTGCATAGCCAGCATCTGTTGTGTGTTTCATTTTTCCTTCCTTCTGACAGATCAGAAAAAGGGTCAAATAAATAGTGATGTCATCCAGGCCAAAAAGGCAAAATAGTGGCCCAGTCATGGAGTGGGGATGGTGGGAACAGCATTAGAAGTCCACAGAGTGGCCCAGTGACAGAGTGGTGAGATATCAGCAGCATGAGGAGACCACAGAGTGGCCCAATTACAGAGTGGGGTGGTGGGAGGCAATATCAGTATCAGGTGAAGATAGTGGGTGGCAGTAGTAGAACCTGGCAGCAGGTGTATGGCATCAGGCGGGTGGCAGCATCAGAATAGTAGCTGAAGCAGGTAGCAAGAAGAAATAGGTCTCTTTTGACAAAGTTTAGGTGTGGCACAATGGTTCATCTAGACTGATGCATCAGGCACTGGTGTGTGGAAATCCTGGCAGATCTACTCCTGATTCATCTTCACAAAGGTCAGTTTCTGCATATTTTGGGTGGACAGATAAGTTCTCCATCGGGTAACTATGCCACACTGTTGGCCGGGCAAAAAATCTTGTCCAGGGCAAACTCGGACAGTTGTGGCCACAAATCAAGTTTGGCTTCCCAGTAGTCCAGGCAATCTTCGATGTGGGGTGGCAGGGTGCACTCCAAGTATGCTACAACCTGCTGGTTCAGGTTCTGTTCTGTGCCTACTGGTGAGTAGTTTCTTCACTAGGCTGGTGAAGAAAACTGCTCATCAGCGACTTTAGACTTAAGTTGCTGCTGATGAAGAAGGCACTGCTCCTGCCCCCCCCCCCCCAGCAGCCATAGCAGACCGGTTTGAGGATGGGTGATGGCGCACATAGGCAGTGGGCAACTGACTACATAGGATGTCTCAATAGTAGTTCAATTTGTCCTCCCTCTCAGCGGGTGTGAAAAAGGCCCCCATTTTGGACTAGTAGCGAGGGTCTAACATGGTGGAGAGCCAGTAGTCATCTCTCTGCCAAATGGTGACAATTTGACTGTCACTACGCAAGCAACTGAGCATGCATCGGGCCATTTGTGACTGAGAGGGACTCCCTGCATCCATCTCGACTGAATACTGTTACAGTGTGTCTGGGTCATCTGCCTCGTCTTGCTCATCGCCCTGCAGCTCCAACTGCTGCTTCTGCTCCTCCTGCTCCTCCTCTCCTGTGTAGAAAAAAAACAGCCATTTCTTCCCGCATTGCTTGTGCTCGAATGTCCTCCTCCTCCTCTAGTTCAGCCTTCACCGGACTCATGTGGCCATGAGATGTAGTCGCCACGTCTCCTGTCTCCTGGCCAGCCATATTTAGCAGCATCTGTTCCAAGACATGAATCAGTGGAATGACGTTGTTCATCCCGTAGTCCTGGCAACTGACAAAGTGGCCACCTCAAAGGGCCCAAGCAAATGGCAGGCTTTTGCGCTTGAGCTGCCACTGGCTAACATCGAACTTACACAGGAGATTACCTCTGTCTGCCTGTATCATCAAGAAATTGTTTATAGCCTTTCTGTGTTGATATAATAGGTCCAACATATAAAGGGTGGAATTCTAACTGGTGGAAACTTTGCATATCAGCCTATGTTGGGGGGTGCCGTTCTGCCGCTGCAACTTAAGGAGGGTCTGCTTTGTGGTGTTCGAGTGGCTGAAGTGCATGAAAAGTTTCCTGGCCAGTTTCAGAATGTCTTGCAGATGGGGTGAATACTTCAAGAACCGCTTTACAACCAGATTAAACACGTGCGCCATGCAGGGCACATGGCTCAGCCCTCCTTGACACAGCGCTGACACCATGTTCTTTCAGTTGTCGGTCACCATGGTTCCAATTATGAGTTTCGAGGATAAAGCCAGTATTCGATTTCTTGATGAAGGACCCAGAGCAGTTCCTCCCCGTGTGACTACGTTCGCCCAAGCAAACTAGGTGCAGGACAGCGTGACACCGCTGTGCCCTGCATATTTGGTATGCTGAAGGAGCACTGCAAATTTTCCCTGCAGTGGAGGCTGAGGACACGGGTATGATAAGGCGGACATTGTCTCATTCCCAACGATATGAGAAAGTGGAGACGGAAGCAACGTCACCTGGTCAAGTTGCTGGTGTGGCTGGGAAGCAACTACATTTACCCAGTGGGCCGTAAAGGACATACAGTACAGACCAAAAGTTTGGACACACCTTCTCATTCAAAGAGTTTTCTTTATTTTCATGACTATGAAAATTGTAGATTCACACTGAAGGCATCAAAACTATGAATTAACACATGTGGAATTATATACATAACAAAAGAGTGTGAAACAACTGAAAATATGTCATATTCTAGGTTCTTCAAAGTAGCCACCTTTTGCTTTGATTACTGCTTTACACACTCTTGGCATTCTCTTGATGAGCTTCAAGAGGTAGTCACCTGAAATGGTCTTCCAACAGTCTTGTAGGAGTTCCCAGAGATGCTTAGCACTTGTTGGCCCTTTTGCCTTCACTCTGCGGTCCAGCTCACCTCAAACCATCTTGATTGGGTTCAGGTCCGGTGACTGTGGAGGCCAGGTCATCTGGCGCAGCACCCCATCACTCTCCTTCATGGTCAAATAGCCCTTACACAGCCTGGAGGTGTGTTTGGGGTCATTGTCCTGTTAGAAAAATAAATGATGGTCCAACTAAACGCAAACCGGATGGAATAGCATGCCGCTGCAAGATGCTGTGGTAGCCATGCTGGTTCAGTATGCCTTCAATTTTGAATAAATCCCCAACAGTGTCACCAGCAAAGCACCCCCACACCATCACACCTCCTTCTCCATGCTTCACGGTGGGAACCAGGCATGTAGAGTCCATCCGTTCACCTTTTCTGCGTAGCACAAAGACACAGTGGTTGGAACCAAAGATCTCAAATTTGGACTCATCAGACCAAAGCACAGATTTCCACTGGTCTAATGTCCAAACAAGTCTCCTCTGCTTGTTGCCTGTCCTTAGCAGTGGTTTCCTAGCAGATATTCTTCCATGAAGGCCTGATTCACACAGTCTCCTCTTAACAGTTGTTCTAGAGATGTGTCTGCTGCTAGAACTCTGTGAGACATTGACCTGGTCTCTAATCTGAGCTGCTGTTAACCTGCGATTTCTGAGGCTGGTGACTCGGATGAACTTATCCTCCGCAGGAGAGGTGACTCTTGGTCTTCCTTTCCTGGGGCGGTCCGCATGTGAGCCAGTTTCTTTGCAGCGCTTGATGTTTTTTGTGACTGCACTTGGGGACACTTTCAAAGTTTTCCCAATTTTTCAGACTGACTGACCTTCATTTCTTAAAGTAATGATTGCCACTCGTTTTTCTTTACTTAGCTGCTTTTTTCTTGCCATAATACAAATTCTAACAGTCTATTCAGTAGGACTATCAGCTGTGTAGCCACCTGACTTCTCCACAACGCAACAGATTGTCCCAACCCCATTTATAAGGCAAGAAATCCCACTTATTAAACCTGACAGGGCACACCTGTGAAGTGAAAACTATTTCAGGTGACTACCTCTTGAAGCTCATCAAGAGAATGCCAAGAGTGTGCAAAGCAGTAATCAAAGCAAAAGGTGGCTACTTTGAAGAACCTAGAATATGACATATTTTCAGTTGTTTCACACTTTTTTGTTATGTATATAATTCCACATGTGTTAATTCATAGTTTTGATGCCTTCCGTGTGAATCTACAATTTTCATAGTCATGAAAATAAAGAAAACTCTTTGAATGAGAAGGTGTGTCCAAACTTTTGGTCTGTACTGTATATTGTCCTTGACCATAGTTATAGCTCCACACATCGGCGCTACCGTACACTTTGACAGACACCGAAAGACTCAAGTACTGGGCCACCTCCTGTTCTACATGTGTGCAGGGCAGGTACTGCCTTATTCACAAAGAAATTACGGTTTGGGACTCTCCACCTCGGCTCGGCACAAGCCATCAGTTTTCTAAAAGGTGGAGAGTCCACCAATTGGAAAGGGAGGGATTGCAGCTCCAGTAACTCGGCTAGGATCACGTTCAGGTTCTGTGCCGTTGGATGAGTGCACATATAATGTTGTCATTTGGGACTCTCTTCCGTGATCGATTGCTGATAAAATGAGTGATGAGGAGAAGGAGGACAAGGAGCAGAAGCATCAGGACCAGTAGATGATGGGAAGGACATAGAGCTCCCTTTGGCAGAGGTGGTTGAGCCTTGACTGCATAAAAAGCGGGTGAATGTTGCTGGGTGATGCAGCAGTTGCTGCAACAGGCTGGACCACCACATCAGAGCCACAGTTCTCTAAGGCCACTTTATGGTGACGCTGCATGTGTTGGCCATGTTTCACCTTCTGCCCACAAATTCGGCAAATGGCCATGTTCACAAAAAATTTTGGCACCGCCGAGTAAGCCTCCCCCCCCAACACTCTGTGCTGACGGCCTGCTACAGCTGCCTCCATGAACCCCTGCACCGCTACTTTCCAGACAGGTAGGCCCCTGCAAAGAGCTTGGTCTACTTCAGATACATTTGGCCCCCGACCTCCCATTGCTGCTACCCTGCTGACTCACAGCCATGCTACTACCTTGCTGGCTCAGCCTCTGCCTCACACGCAAGCTGCCACCCTCTTCTCCTGATGATGACGAAGTCCCTTCTTCATCTGGCTCCCAAGTGCAATTGGCTAAATCATCATTCTCCAGTACTGTCTGCACGTTAGTGATGTCCCCCTCAACGGTCTCAGGGCCAGGAGCCTGACCGCTCACAACACCAGCTCCCATGCAACTCTCATCATCACTACTTGCACACCTACCGGAGGAAGCAGCGGATGTCTCCTGCAGATCTTGACTGGGCAGTAGCTACTGACTTTCCCTTAGTAGCTCGTCCTTGCTGAAAAGTGGAGCCTAGCCTACATCACATAATACTTCTTTATCTCTGGGAACAGAAAAGGACAGAGGCAAGTTGAGGACAGTTGGGGTCACAGGGTATCTGATGTCACTTGCGATTGAAGTGGAAGACCGAGTCAACCATTCAATCACCGCTGGGTTGCTGGTCAAGACAAGGCCGCTAGATGACACTGGGAGCTAAGGCCGCTAGCTACGACTCCTGCTGCCACCCACCCTTCTTCTGTTGCTACTTCTGCTTGCAACAGAAACATTTTGGCCACTGCCCGTTCCCTTAGAAGGGCCTGTGACTTGTCTGTCTGACATACTGTAAAATAAAATAATTAACTTAAAAGTAAATTAATACATCCCAAAAAAGGCTATAGCACAATGTTACTTCACCGCAGAACGTATGTATATTTCCCATTAATACACCCCATAAATGGCTGTTTAGCAATGTAAATTTACTGCAAAACGGCAAATAAGGCTTTTTTTTTTCCTTTTAAAACAGCCCCCCAAAAAACTGTAGAACAATATAAATTCACAACAGAATGGCTAATAGGATGTATGTATATTTCCCATTAATACACCCCATAAATGGCTGTAGTACAGTGTAACTTAACGACTGAACGGCTAATAGGATGTACTTATACTTCCTATTAATATATGCTGTAAATGGCTATATCACACAGAACTTTCACACCAATAACAAGCAAGGTTTGCTGTAATTACTGATGTATCATATAGTGCAAACATAAAAGCAGCAGTATAACAGCAATTTGGATCCCCAGTTAGTGCAGCAAGGTGTAATAGAATCGCTCCTATTACCCAGGCTGTACACTCTCCTACTCTTTCCCTTAACTTCTAAATCTTTTTTTCAGCACAATAAAGTCTTTCCTAGCACTATCCATAGCACCTGTTGTCATCTCTCCGTGCACTAAGTACACTGTAAAATAGCTGAATCCAAGAAGGCTGATGCTATTTATAGGGCTGTAACATCACAGGGTTTGTCTGGCTGCTGATTGGCTGCATGCATGGCATTGTGGGTTATCCCTCGTTCCCAGAGTTCTTTGCTCCATGTCCAAACATGTGCAGCAGCCATTTTCGGAAAAAAGACTATTCATTACCATGAAGCATGAAAAAATGTGACTTTGGTGCAAATCAAATTTTCCAGAAATTTGGATTGAATTCCACAGTGGCAACAGTCTGTGGGCCTGACACTCACTGGCAGGCAACTGCAACTATATTACAGAGGAAAAATTAAATGACTTTTTTATCTGCAAGGTGCTGTGCCACCCTATATGAGTGGTGGGCAGTGGGCACAGTACAGTCTGTGGGCCTGACACTCACTAGCAGGCAACTGCAATTATATTACAGAGGAAAAATTATATCAACATGCTTATTTGTTGCATATAATTTTTTAGAGGGTCAGCTCACCAGCAGGCACTCACCTACAATCTTTTACAGGGTCAGCTCGCCTACAGGCCTTCACATATAATTTTTTTGTGGGTCAGCTCACTAGCAGGCCCTCACCTACATTCTTTTACAGGGTCAGCTCACCAGCAGGCCCTCACCTACATTCTTTTACAGGGTCAGCTCACCAGCAGGCACTCACCAAAAATCTTTTAAATGTTCAGCTCACCTGCAGGCCCTCGAATATATTTTTTTTAGAGGTTCAGCTCACCAGCAGGCCATCAATCATAGTTTTTCAAGGGTGTATGATGCCCTACTTTATGTGTAATAAAGGGTGTATTGGAGTGCCGGTTCCTTGTAATTTTTGGAAGGGCTTTAACTTAGTGCATAGGCTTTATGAGTTTAGGAGTCCCACTACCTGAACAATTGTACCACAATGTGAATGAGGCCCTCCATTATATATAGGTTGTATCGGAGTGTCTCTTCCTTGTAGTTTTTAGCAGCACTTGCACTTTATATACAAGTAAATATATGCAAAATAATTTTTCCTAAAAATTTTTCCTCCTAAATTTATTTTATCTTCGGTTTTGTGAGTATTATTGTCTGTCTGTAAAATTGGCGTACTATTCGGACAACATCATTCCCATCAGCGACCTAGGAGTCCAAGATGCATTCAGACATCCTCCCCATGCTGTTGCCGAACCATTTCCGTGTTTTTTTCATCAATTTCTTACCTTTTCATATGAACCAGACACCCTTTCCTCTTCAGAGCAGTGGGT